>NW_005354503.1:0-10483 GCF_000412655.1 Myotis brandtii | reverse complement strand
GGTGGCGGGGGGCGGCAGGGGGAGGGGTGCGTGAGAGTGGCTGGAACCTGGCAAATAGAAGACGAGGGACGCGGGAGGACAGCCCGGTGCCGGCCCTGGTGAGGACCCGTTGTGAGGGGACGTCTTCGGCCCGGGGGTGGCAGAGTCCCCGAGAAGAGGGACTCTTTCTCACCGCCCACTCCTCTGGCCCCAGGCGGAGCCGGGGCCCCTCCTCCCCCGCCCCGGTCCCCGGTCCTGCTCGGGGCTGTGGTCGTCCTTTTACAAAGGCCAGACGCCCGTCCCAGAGAGACAGCCTTGTTTATGCATGACGCCCGCTTTGGCGAGAAGGCCCGGGCTGCCTTAACCTGACATTCTCCCCCTCCCTCCAAGATGGCCCGAGGTCTCCTGGGTTGTTTACTCTGTTTGTAACTCGGTGCGACCTGTTGGTGGCCGAGGTCGCCCGGGAGACCGAGATGTGGGCTGAGGGGACGGCGAGGCTCTGAGCTGCCTTTCCTGCTTCCAGGTCTGGGCCGCCAAGCAGCCATGCCGACCTGGGGGGCCGGCTCCCCGTCCCCGGACCGCTTTGCAGTGTCTGCGGAGGCGGAGGACAAAGTGTGGGAGCAGCAACCCCACGTGGAGCGCATCTTCCGCGTGAGGATGAGCGTCCTCCGGAAGGACTGCCCCGAGAACCCTCACATCTGGCTGCAGCTGGAGGGCCCCAAGGAGAACGTCAGCAGAGCCAAGGTGAACGCTCCGCCCTGACCCTTCGGGGAGCAGCCCCTCCCTCCCCCACGCAGAGGCTGGGGAGAGGAGAGGCCGGGAATGGTCTTCACTACTGCTCGTCTCTCTGGCAACCTCAGTGGCCCTGAGCTGTGGGAGACTCCCCAACTTTGTATTTGTATGGAGTTTTGATTTCGTTTCTGATATGATGACCTAACTTCTGCCAGGGCTTGGAGACAAGTGATTCAGATCAGTGTGTGTTCTTCGGGAGAACAGTAGAGAAAATCCGGTTGGGCGAGCAGGCCCCACCAAGGAATTCACTGCAGGAGGCCAGGCCTGGGTTCCAGTACAGCTCTACTGCCTACCGGCCCCCTGACCTGAGTTTCAGTTTCTATATCTATAAAATGTGAATAATGGCAGTACCCAGTTCATTGGGCTTAGCATGAGTGAAATAAAGCATGAGTTTAGTAAAGTTAGCAGTGGCGATCATTATGATAGAAATAGACAACACACATACACACATAAATAGAGAGACAATCAATTAGTTATAATTGTATCTTAAAGCCAATCAAGTTCTAAATGGAAATACTAGCTATAGCTGTCAGCTGGAAAGGAAAGGAAGTGAGATTCTTGACCCCTTTTTAGCCCCTACCTTTGTCAGGATCTGTGAGGCATCATTGCTCTGCCCAGGCATCCTGGAGCTCAGGGGAGAGCAGTGAGCCTGAAGTGGCTACTGGGCCACTTAGGATTCCAGCAGTCTCCTTTCCCCCTCCTTTCCCCCTTTCCCCAGGAGTACCTGAAGGGTCTCTGTAGCCCAGAGCTGCAGGATGAAATCCACTATCCACCCAAACTGCACTGCATCTTCCTGGGGGCCCAGGGCTTCTTCCTCGATTGCCTGGTCTGGAGCACATCAGCCCACCTGGTGCCTGGGGCGCCTGGATCGCTGATGGCCAGTGGCCTCACGGAGGCCTTCGTCATGGCTCAGAGCCGAGTGGAGGAGCTGGTGGAGCGGCTGAGCTGGGACTTTCGGCCAGGGCTGCCTCCTGGAGCCTTTCAGTGTGCTGGAGTGCTGAGGGACTTCGGTGCCCTGCTGCAGCCCCAGGGGGATGCCCACAGAGAGGCCCTGCTGCAGCTGCCCCTGGCTGTCCAGGAGGAACTGCTGAGCCTGGTACAGGAGGCATCCAGGGGACAAGGGCCCCAAGCGCATTTCTCCTGGGAGGGGGGGAGCCCAGGCCTGCTGGGTGATCAGCATCAAGGAGTCAGAGTGCCCCTGAATGAAGGCAGGGGGTCCCTGGACACTGGACCTACAGGGTGGCCAGAGTCAAGGGGAGAGAGACATGCTATAGAGAAGGAGGGAGGGAAGCAGGGTGGCCCCAGGGAGATGGATTTGGGATTGAAGGAGCGGCCTGGGGAAGAGGCCTGGGAGAAAGAAGTGGCCTACAGGTCACAGTCAGGGGGAGGAGAGGTAGGGCAGGAAGGGTTCCTGAAGAAGAAGGCCCCGGGGAAGGAGGGGGGGCCTCAGGAAAGAGGAGGAAGGTTTTGTATCCAGGGTGAGCCTCCTGGTGCCCAGGGCTGTCAGAGGGCAGCTCAGCTCCGGGGAGCCTCTCTCCTCCAGCGGCTCCACAACGGGGAAGCCTCACCTCCCAGAGTGCCTAGCCCCCCACCTGCACCTGAACCCCCATGGCATTGTGGAGACCGCGGAGACAGGGGAGACAAGCAGCAGGTTGTGGTTCGTGGTCGGGGGTCTCCGTGGAAACGAGGCACCCGGGGGGGCAACTTGGTGACTGGCACACAGCGTTTCCAGGAGGCCCTACAGGACCCTTTTACCCTGTGCCTTGCCAATGTACCTGGCCAGCCAGACCTCCGCCATATTGTCATTGATGGCAGCAACGTGGCCATGGTGTGAGTACCAGGTGGGACTGGGGGTTCTGGGGAGGGGGAGGAGATGGGCAGTTTTCTCCTGGGGGAAATGTGCTGAGGGGAGAGCACTCCAGCCAGGCTGCTAGGCCCTCATCTGGGGCCCCAGAGTGCCGACCCCTTCCCACTGCAGGCATGGCCTCCAGCACAACTTCTCCAGCCGGGGCATTGCCATTGCTGTGCAGTATTTCTGGGATCGTGGCCACCGGGACATAACTGTCTTTGTGCCTCAGTGGCGCTTCAATAGGGATGCCAGGGTCAAAGGTGAGTTGGGCCTGGTCTTTTGTGTCCTGGGCTAGACCCTGCTTCTACCTTAAAGATAACTGCATTGTGCTCCTATGTTTCTAGAGGGTCACTACCTGCAAAAGCTCTACTCCCTCAGTCTGCTCTCCCTCACTCCTTCCCGAGTCATGGATGGCAAGAGGATCTCTTCCTATGATGACAGGTACTTGCTTCTCTCCTGGCCCCAGCCTTGACATTCAAGGAGCCCAGTGGGAGATCAGGGGAGAGTCAGAAGCTCCTGACCCTTTGCACTGTTTCTAAGCCTGGGTATTGGGTACAGGGCCAGTTATTTCTTCATGTGTCTCCATGACTGGGCAGGAAAACCTGCCCCACAGGTGAGATGAAATGGATGGTAGACAACTGTGTTTGCTCATTCATTTTTCATTCATCAAACTAAACAATGCTTTGTATTTATATAGTGCCTACTGTCTAGGAAATACTGGTTTAATGGAAAGATGTGAAAGCTTATGACATAAATAGCTGACAAATATGTTCTTACATCCTAAATTTGCAAACACTTAGAGAAATTCCCCCAACATTCTGGAAAAACCAGAGTAAATGTTCAAAATAAAAAGTCAAATGAAGAAACACAATCCATGCATACTAACATAAAACAAAACATAAATAAAACATGGTATCATAGAAAGATCACTTGACCGCCGTAACCGGTTTGGCTCAGTGGATAGAGCGTCGGCCTGCGGACTGAAAGGTCCCAGGTTCGATTCTGGTCAAGGGCATGTACCTTGGTTGTGGGCACAAACCAGTGAGGGGTGTGCAGGAGGCAGCTGATCGATACTTCTCTCTCATCGATGTTTCTAACTCTCTATCCCTCTCCCTTCCTCTCTGTAAAAAATCAATAAAATATATTAAAAAAAAAAAAAAAGAAAGAAAGATCACTTAACCTAGAATTGGATGATCTGACTTGGAGCCTCAAGTTGTACTACTCATTGACTCTGACTGTGGACAAGTCTCTTAGTGAATTAACCTCTTGTCTCAGGGTCCTCTTCCATTCATTCACGCTCCTTGTGACTGTCAAAAGAAGATAAGTTATGTGCTTTTCTCACTCAAGGTGCTAGGCAAGAATACAGTGATATTCCTGAACTGTTCATGAACACAATCAAGTGTGGCAGAAGGTCTTATCTCTACAGTACCGAAATGGAGCAGAGGCTAAGAGTGGTTAACTCTCTTGGCAAAACCTACTAAGTGGCAAAGGAAAAATAAGAATTGAAAGCTGCCAGATGGTTTAAATGAAAAACACGGGACACATTTCATCCTCAGTGTACATACACCGTGTGGGAAATGGGCAGATTTGAAAAGCTAATTAATCCAATTAAAAATGTTTGCAACTACAGTTCTTGATTCTCCAGGATTTAAAGTTTTAAATGAAAAAAAAAAACAAAACAAAAACAAACTACTAGTTTCCAAACCATAATGATTACATATTTTATCTTTTCAAGTACTTAACTTTTTCTCCCTGACAAGTAAATGGTATTCTACAAAAAGGCAATTCACTGTCTCCTGATACTCTTTTTTTATGTCTAGATTTCACAGATTATCTAAGATATGGAACCTTCTTTTCATACCAGCATTGACACAGAACTGAAACTGAAGGTCAAGTCAGTTGTTGTGAATTTTAAAGGCACATGTTTGTACAGTTGTGTAGGTCCTGACAAGCTGACAGCACAATATGAATTTGGAGTTTTGCCTCGTTACAGTGACTTCACAGTGGTGCATAGGCCAACTGGGTGAATACTGATGAACAACATGTGATGTAACATGATAATGGTATCATGTTACATAATGATAATAGCCTGAAAATACCTTTTTGTATATTATATGACACTGTATACAATTGAATGTCATCTCCTTAATTTGTTTCCCAGACAGAAACTCAGAACCAGACATCTGGCACACCCTATCCTGATTAGTAGTCCCTCTGTACCACAGTCTTTCAAATACTGACTGCCCACTTACTGCTAGGTGTGTGGCTTGCAGAAGGAGTTGGGAATGCTGGGAATTTGATTTTGAAGAGCCAAAAGAAACTATAAATCAAACACTTCAGGAACCTGGAGGAAAGGGAGCCCGCTTCTGGCTGGGGTTTTGTGAGAAGGGAGAGATTTGTATTTTTCGATGATAGAGAAGAATATGAGATGACTGGATCTCTTGTTTTCTAAACCTGTTCAAAAAGATCCCAGCCTACCCCTTTGTGAGTTTCCCCACACTGCCCAGTTCTATGGAATTAGGATTACTCTAGTGGGATCCAGGCATCTCCTTTTATTTATTATTTTAAAATTTATTATTATTATTTTTTGTTAATCCTCACCCGAGGATATTTTTCCATGAATTTTAGGGAGAGTAGAAGAGAGAAGGAAAGCAGAAACATCGATGTGAGAGAAACACATCGATTGGTTGCTTCCTGCACAAGCCCTGACCAGGGCCGGGGAGGAGCTTGCAACCAAGGTACAAGCCCTTGACTGGAATTGAATCTAGAATCCTTTGGTCTGCAGGCCAATGCTCTATCTACTGAACCAAACTGGCTAGGGCAGGCATCTCTTTTAAAAAGTTATTCTTGTGATTTTGTTCATCAGTGAGGTTTGGGATCACCTTCCTGAATGGAGGGAATAATTTGAGAAACATAGAAGTCAGAGAGTATGTTTGAAGAAGAGATGTAATCCAATCATTGATTTTGGCTGAAGTTGAGAGTACCTTTGGGAATACTGGGAGAGAGAAGGCCATGAAAGTGGCTGCATCTGGGTTCTACAGGGGTTTAGCTGCCAGGCCTGGGCTTGTGGACTTCATGCAGTAGATAATGGAAAGGTATGGAAGAGTTTTGTGTAGCTGAAGAACATGTTCTCTTGGGGGAGGGCAGGAGAGACCACAGGGTGGTAAATGTCAGGGGACCCCTTAATCAGTATCTCAGTTGCAGTGTCTGAATAGCTAAGGTTGTAATGGTGGGACTGGAAAGGAAGGGGACAGAATGGAAGGCTTTTAAGAGGAAAAACAGGATGGATTTGTGACTGATTGTTGATAGATTTGTGACTGTAGGGTGGAAGAAAGGACCAGGGCTAGATCTTACTGTCTTATTAACAAAGCACAAAGTATTAGGTAGAGGGTTGTGGTGAGTGGAGGGGACGTTCTTGGGATTCCACGTTGGATTGGTCTTTGTTTTCTCTCTAACCTATGTATCCAGTCGGTTCCTTGGTGGCTGGGTCAAAATGGGGGTGGTGGTGGGACAGATCTCCATCACCAGAAGTGGGTCATGGGAGTTGATAGTGCTCTTTGGGGTTGAGGCTTTAGAGAAGTCCAGAATGCTGCTGTGGTTTTTGAGACAGGTTCATGGTGAAGCTGGCTGAAGAGACCGACGGGATCATTGTCTCCAACGACCAGTTCCGGGACCTGGCGGAGGAGTCTGAGAAGTGGATGGCAATCATCAGAGAGCGGTGAGGGGGCATCCCCTGAGAAAAGGGCTCCGACTCAGACCTTTCTCTAAAACCAGTGCTTCTCTGCCACCGGGTGAGGACTCTGGGAACGGGCTTGACACGGGCTTGACGGATAATGGCTGACAGCTTCTGGTGGAGTTGGTCTCAGCTGTTTGGGAGGTGAGCAGGGGTCCCTCTGTGACCATTACATTTCTGTTCCCATCCAGCCTGCTGCCCTTCACCTTCGTGGGAAACCTCTTCATGGTCCCTGATGACCCACTGGGGCGAAATGGCCCCATGCTGGATGAGTTCCTGAAGAAGCCAGTCAGGTAACGCTTCAGACTCTTGCTTCAGACTCTCATAGGCAGCCTGGCCCCCTTTCTGCAGGGGCCTTGCAGGCCTGGATGTTCCTGAAGAAGCCAGTCAGGTAACGCTTCAGACTCTCATAGGCAGCCTGGCCCTGGCCCCCTTTCTGCAGGGGCCTTGCAGGCCTGGAGACTTGGAGGAAGTGTGACCTCAGTGTGGACCAGCTTAATTTGCCTTTAACTGCTTCCCTGGAAGTCCTGACACAGACTCGGCAGGCTGGGAGGGAAGCTGCTGCTTCCTGTTTTCTCTAGTTAGTTTGCTGGAGTTATTTGGAACGTGGTTGATTTTACTTATGGCCACTTGTATTCAGCACGCCCTCTGCTGGACCACTAAGTAAGTGATTAATTTATTAGGCTAGATTTTTAGTAATGGCAAGGTTCACCTTCCTGGTTTCAAAGGAACGATCTGTCTCCCCTTCAGAAGTGGGTTGATACTGCCGCTCAGTGGTCAGTTTAGGGAACTTCAGAGCCAGGAATAGGCAGGGCAGTTAACAGCAGTGGAGTGCTGGGAGGCCCACTGAGCCTCTAACTTCTCTCCAGGATGCACATCAGCTCTTCTATTCCCTCTGCTTCTTCCTAGGGCACAGGAATCTTCTAAGGCTCAGCATCCTTCCAGGGGCCTCACAGAACACAGTCAGCAGCAGCAGGGGAGAGAAGAGGAGGAAAAAGGCAGTGGTGGCATTCGGAAGACCCGGGAGACTGAGAGGCTCCGGCGCCAGTTGCTAGAGGTGTTTTGGGGCCAGGATCACAAGGTGGACTTCATCCTGCAGCGGGAGCCTTACTGCCGCGACATCAACCAGCTCTCTGAGGCCCTGCTCAGTCTCAACTTTTGAGCCTCACCTGCCCTAGTGGCTGCCATCACATCAGCTCCAGCCTTGCCTAGCTTAGTCCCTTCTGTGATGCTCAGACCCTGCCCCAGACCCACTCTGAGTTGGTGCATTGGGTAAGGGAAGCACTGAGAAGAGCCTTCGTGAGTGGGGAATGCTCTTGCCTGGGGCACTTTGGGGACGTAACGAGACCTGATCTCCTCTTGAGTCAGGACCTCAACCAGCTCTCAAGGGGTTCTGGTCAGCCTTAACTCCTCAACCTTGCTTGCCTTAGCGCAGGGTCTGTAGGGAGTGCAGGCTGCTGGAAAGGCTAGGTCCTGGAGATTGGGACTCCAGTTCCTCCTCAAAGCTGAGTTGGGGATGTAGCCAGAGGACAGGATGCTCCCAGGCCTGGCAGAACTCCTGGGAACCTTGAAAAGGGAATGCGGAGCCCTGGAAAGGCGGGGGTCTGGGTTACAGTGGGCAACAGGGAGCTGATGGGGAAAGTAGAGGAAGACTTGGCTTCTGGTCTCAGCTGTACCTGCCTGTGACCTTGATTGAGCTACTTGCCCTTTACTTCTGCCTATAAATCAGATGAAAAAATGCCTGTTGGGAGAAATGAGAACATGGAGCAGGGCTCTTTGGAGGAACAGGACATGGACCAAGTCTCAGGTGTGTCTGTCTGTGGCTGCACAGGCTTCCAAACCAAAACCTCATTTTCAGAGAACCGAGTGTCCTCTGTCCCCAGGGCCTGTGCCCTAGATTTTAACACTGCACCCTCATTTTGTGCCCTATAATGGCTGCGTCCCTTTGGGCAACCCCCAAATCCACATTTACAAAACAGTTAGTTAGGGGTGACTGTTTGCATTACCAGAATACTCTCAGGGTTCCTCTAAATGGCAGCTCTCCTGTTGCATTCAAGTGTTTGTTTACAGATTACCGAATGTGTCAGAAAGTCCCCTGTTCAATGCACTTGCTGTGGTGTTGCGCATTCACCAAATCAATGGAAGCCATGCTCTGCTATGACAATGTTAATGTGATCTGACCCTAGCATTTTCTCTACAGAACACGTATGTTGCATAAAGCGAGGCCCACTTCTGCTTTGTGTGTGTGTGTGTGTGTGTGTGTGTATGGGGTTGGGGGTGGGGGAGGGCTATAGAGGTTGTAACTAGATGAACTAATTATCTGGAAAATGAAAACCGAAGAATTAAAATGGGGAGAATCAGACCAACTGCTGTCCCATCAGAACATCCTTTCCACCCAAAATCCTACAGGTCATTGTCCTGTATCTGCTTGAAGTCCGCTAGTGCCAAAAAACTACCTTCAAGGTAGTTTTGTCCACAATACCTCGTGGACAGTTTAGTCTTTTATTGCAGCCCCCAATATACCCTTCTGTACTTCTGCCTTTGAGGCTGGCCATTCCCTCAGGAATAATGGCCAGCCAACTTCCTAAAGAGTCTAAGACCAGATAAAGAAGAGGGGCAGGCACCACAGGGTTCTGTGTTTGGGCCCTACAGCAAGTCCCTGGACATGGTCCTTTTCAGGCTCTGGCTTCTGTTCCCCGAGCAGCGTGGGGAGTTGAAGACTGTCACCCAGTTCCTCATTCTAGTGGGAGCTGACTGATGATGGGGAGGGTCCTGGGTCCTAGTGTCTTTGCCCCTCCTCCCTGTTGGGGATGTATATTACTAGACCTTATTGACTTGGGCTGGGGACAGGTGTGTAGGAGAAAGGCTAGCCAGGGAGCTGACAGTGACTCAAAGTCTCCTTGGAAAAAAGGAAATCGGTTAATATGGCACAACTTGGTGGCCTGAGGAACCACTGGTCATGTAGAAATCAGGGTAGGTAAAAAGGGGGGTCCTAAACCCCCGGGGTTGTTTGTAGTTTTTGGTATATTCCTTGCCCCTTTCACTTTCAGTGATGGTGGGTGTACAGTAGGCCAAAGGTATCTTCTGTCCTGCCTGGGACTCTGATATTAGACCTGTCCTAAGCTTCTCAGAGGGGTGCTAGCTTACTCCTGCAGCTTGATGAACTCTGACCAGTATGTGATTGGTTTATTAATTCAGTGACAGATGGAAGGCTGTCCTAGACTTGGGGCCCCATTTCTTCGCTGGCATCCTAATGGTACTATGTGAATAAGTAAGCAGGATGACCACAGAACCCATTGGAAATGGATCACCTGTCTTATAGTCTCTACTTTTATCATAATCTCATGCTCCCAGTTTGTTATCAACTCTTTTGGCAATGGAGGAAACAAAAAGAGAGATGTTGCTCACTGTCACTTTCAAAACCCCACATAGAGGAAAGAGTCATCTAGAGCAGTGGTCGGCAAACCGCGGCTCGTGAGCCACATGCGGCTCTTTGGCCCCTTGAGTGTGGCTCTTCCACAAAATACCACGTGCAGGCGCGCACGTACAGTGCGATTGAAACTTTGTGGCCCATGCGCAGAAGTCGGTTTCCAGCCTGGGCGAATCTATTTTGAAGAAGTGGAGTTAGAAGTGGGGGGTGTCGGTCGGTTGGGCGACAGGAGACGCGGCGCAGCGCGGCGCTGCGCGATTCATGCATGAGTTGAGTGAGCCAGTCAGTCAGCAGTCTCATTGTACAGTGGTTAGTGCTAGTTGCGTCCACAAATCACGCGTGGGTGACAAAAGATAGACGAAACAAGTATACAAGACGAGTATGGATAGGAGAGTTGTAAGGGGTCGACACGGCAAACTGCGGCTCTCGAGCCACATGCGGCTCTTTGGCCCCCTTAGTGTGGCTCTTCCTAAGCCTTAGGAGTACCCTAATTAAGTTAATAACAATGTACCTACCTATATAGTTTAAGTTTAAAAAATTTGGCTCTCAAAAGAAATTTCAATCGTTGTACTGTTGATATTTGGCTCTGTTGACTAATGAGTTTGCCGACCACTGATCTAGGGTGATGTTCTGTGAAATACATTCAAGCAGAACCTAGGCCAAAGAGACGAGCCAAAGCTAATGAGATAATTTATCTTTA
>NW_005354502.1:0-5057 GCF_000412655.1 Myotis brandtii | reverse complement strand
CTAACCCTAACCCTAACCCTAACCCTAGCCCTAAGCCCCTAGCCCTAGCCCTAAGCCCCTAGCCCTAGCCCCTAGCCCTAGCCCCGTCAGCATTTACTGGTAATCTCCTAACTAGTAACCTGTCAACCGGTAACCTGGTAACCAGTAACCTGGTAACCAGTAACTATTAACCTGGTAACCTGGTAACCGGTAACCGGGTAACTAGTAACCTGGTAACCGGTTACTGGTAATCTGCTAACTAGTAGCCTGGTAACCGGTAACCTGGTAACCGGTAACCGGGGGTAACTAGTAACCTGGTAACCGGTTACTAGTAATCTGCTAACTAGTAACCTGGTAACCGGAAACCTGGTAATCGGTAACGGGGTAACTAGTGACCTGGTAACCGGTTACTGGTAATCTGCTAACTAGTAGCCTGGTAACCAGTAACCAGTAACCAGTAACTAATAACTAGTAGCCAGTAACCGGATAATAGTAACTAGAAACCAGGCAACTGGCAAACAGTCACTCCTAGCAGAAATCCTGGCAGGCAGTCACCATTACCTGGCAACTAGTAACTAGTAACTAGTAACTTGGCACCTGGCAACCTACAACTAACTAGTTACCTGGTAACTGGTAACCTAGTTACCAGAAACCAAAAAAAGGTCAGCTTTCACCTCACTACCTTCCCCCCCCCCATACGCTATGCACCTGCAACACTCATCTAACCTGAGAAGAAATTGAAAGCATTAGATGGATGTGAACAACAACGAACAACGCAAAACAGGCAACATTTGTGAGCAGGACCCCTGGTCCTGCATTGAGGAATGGCGGAGCACACACGCAAGGAAAGCGAAGCGCAACAACCCAACAACAACAGACACCATCAATGGGCCCCGCCATGAGCACAGCAACCTGACAAGTCCTGCCAAGGAACGGAAGCACGCAGCAAAGGCAGCAAAGCAGGGGAACAGCACACTTCAAACAGCAGTGAGGCAACGCAGGAAAAGCAACACAGCAATGCAGGGATGCTCCTGGAAACGGTTGAGGGGGGAAACCAGAAAGGGGGGACAGGGAAACCCAAGGAACCTCACAGAGCAAAGTAATTGTGGAAGACGAGGTGAGTGGCATGACGGTATTGCAGCAACGCACGGAAATAGCTCCTGAGCAGGTGCACAAGGCAGGCACCACGGACCTCCTCACCGCGCAAACACGGGCTACCAAGGAGAAGAGCGCGAGGCCAGCACAACCCAGCCACCCTGAAGAACGGAATGAGAACACATGCATGTGTGCATGCCACGCACCACCTGCACAGAACGGAAAACACAAGACAGCCATTCTCACACATCAAGTGCACTTGCAACAGGAGGAAGGACACACGCACCATGGAGGAAGAAGCTGTGACAACACAAGCATGGCAAGGAAATGCAAGGAAAAGTTCCTTCTCAGACAGACAGTACCCTTCCAACAGGAAGCGCATGACTCTGAAGTGCCCCAGCCATCAAAGGAGAGATGGGGACACCTGCTGCTGCCACGCACGGAATGCCCCGGCAAAATTCCGCACTCTGTGCAACACCAAGGGCAAACCCCTGCAGGAGCAGCAACCGAAAGCAAGTGGGTGCATCACATGCCAATTGCACAACCAAAACCAGCATGTGACAGCGAAGAAACCAATGCATAGTGGAAGGCACCACTGACTCACACTCTCCCAATGAGTGGACACAACCGGAGGCCCTGTATTGCCCCACCCACTACAATGCGAGCACAACTAGCCCTGTGGCTTTACAGGGGAAAGGAAGCAGGAAACTGGATCCCTGTGTGATAAACTCAGGCAAAGGGAGCTGGTGGGCCACAGAGCAGGCACACGTGCCACAAAAAGGCATGTATCACCAGAACAACAACCATGCAGTCAACAGTGCATGAGCAGGATGGACCTGATGGACAGGCAACCGCACACACCCAGCAAGAGAAGCAAGGACGATGCAGTACATAACGTCATGCCGACACACAGGCAGGAAGGCAGCCAAGGCCATGCTCTAACATGTGCTGCACACACACTTGTGGACACTCCCTCCACACAGGCAAAGCTCACGCACCTCAGCAGCCATCAGGAAGTCTTGCCATACCGGAACCACAATGCCCAACCACGGGATCAGCACTCTCCAATGAAGTGCACAGTGCCGCAGCTCACCGTGGTGCAGACAGCGGGCATCAACCACATGCCGACTTTCAAGTGCTTCAGTACAGTGCAGGCAGATCAGAGGGGTCTGGGGCCAGGGAGTCCATGGCACCGCATGGAGATCTCTGCATTGAAACTGCCAGAGCTCTCTGCAACCAAGGACAGCGGCCACAAACGGTCTGCGATGAGATGGAACACATCTGTGGTCAGTGCCCATCACCATGGGAGCCTGACACAGACAGCACAGAGGCTAAATGGAACCCTCTGACATGGCTCAGCTGGTGCCATGTCCTGTGCATGGCAGCCTACAGGACTTCCAGGGATGGGCAACAAACCCATACTGCAGGCACCGTCAGCTCAGGCCAGCAGTCACAGTCCACAATCAACTGTGCAGAAAGGAGACGAATAAGAGCAAAGCACAAGGCTTGACAGTGAATAATGGTCAAGTCAGCTTGGACTTTGCAGGAGCAGCAAAAGTCATGTGCTCGCTGTCAGGAAGCAATCGCACCATCAAAGGGAAATAGCACTGCCAAGCAGGTATGTCGCCTCCGAACACACCCTGCAGCCGAGAGGCCATGCTGCATCGCCATAGCAAGGGCAGCATGCAGCATCGCTCTGCTCACAGAGGGACAGAAAGGAGAGGAGTCGGCACTGGAACAAGCACGGGGGGAGCAACCCCTGAGCCAGCACAGGAGCCAAGCCATCGCCACACATTGGTGACGCGCATCACCCAAGATGGCCAAGCACGCACAGGACACAGGCTGACTGGAAATCACAGAAACACGAGAGACGGTGTCAACCCAATGGAGGTAAAGCAGACACACCTCCCATGACATGCCATGGATCAGAACATCGCTGCCTGCCCTGGAAAACTCATACCAGACACAACCCACAAGTGCATGTGTGAATCTGCTGGGCAACGCGACACACCCCACCCACCACTTCACCTGAAAAGCCTGGGGGTAACATGGACCACAAAGCTGGAAGCACCCTAAGGAAGACTGCCCTACAGGGGTTATCTGGAAATGGCTGTCTCACCACCCAGCTGTGTGCGGAGGATGAGGATTCAAGCAGCGACCTGCCCTTCCCACGCAGAAACACTGACTGAGGAACCCAAGTGCCAAGGGGTCCACCGTTCTTGCAGTCCTTTCCCCCACAGCACAAGGGAAGAACCAACCCTCAAAGCAGCAGAATCACCCCAAAGCAGCCAGTGCAGGGATGCAGAGACTGACAGAAGTGCGTGTTGGAAATCTGGGCCATGATGAAGGGGCGGTGCGTTGCAGGCCTTCCAAAGACACAGTCACAGCAGGGAGGAGGGAGTAGGCAGACCCATCCCTCACGGAATGCACAGATGGCCAGCTTCCCGTCAAGGGCCTGCCAAGTGTGATTCCAATTGGGCCTCATGTCTCTGAAGACCTGGAGCACATAATGGCAGAGGTGGGGCCTGCTTCTGGGCATAAACACATCTCCGCCCCAACAGAAAGTACCGATATCATTTGGGGAACCCCCAGTCTGCAGACTCCACAGGGACTAGAACGGTGGTGGAAGCATTGGAAAGGACCAACCGCTCAGCCTTTCCATGAACGACACGCATACCTTGCGGAGAGAAATGATGGCATTGAATGCTGGACTCACTGGGACGAACAGTGCTTGCTCCTCCTGGAAGCGTTCGCAGGCAATGTTTCAGCACTGTACCGCACGGTAAGAAAACAAGCATGGCACCTATGGGCTGAAGGCACTGCAATGTTTGGGGACATACGCGCAGCTTGCATCTGGCAGCCAATTTGGGATGAAACGATTCTGCTGGGATTGGATGGCTGCTAAGACTGGGAGACAGCATAGCTGATGACAGCTCTCATCAGAGAATGCATGACATGACTACATGCTGTGAAAAGCCTTGGCATAAACCTATCACACACGGTGGCCTTGGCATCACCGCTGTCACAGGCAGCATTGCAGACGAAATCGAAAGCCCAAATATCCTGCGCAAGGAATGAGCACAAGCAAAGAATAAATGAGCAAGCCTTAAACATACTCTGTGGAGATTTTCACAAGTGCTTCAGTGATGACACACATGTGGACACACACAATTCTTTGCCCATCCTGGTCAGCTCACTCCATCAGTAAGTACGGAGCGTTTTGGTGGACCCACTCATGAAGATGGCAGTGACTGACCAGACAGTGTGGGGAAGGGGAAATTTCCCATGGAATGGACCCATGGTGCTCCTCCCTCAGGAAGGGCACGCCACACACTAAATTGCACAGGGCGGACAGTCATCATGCCCGTGGGATTCGTCCATGGTGAATGGGTTCTCTTTGATGGCATGGGATAACTTTTCAATGGATTAGGAGACACCGCCACCACACTGGAGGCACTCAAAGTGCCCGAGGAAGTGAATGCTGCCATGATACCGAGACATGGCTTGGTTGTCCCCATGCAACACTGGCATCCCATTCTAGTGGGTGCAGTGACAGACTGCAGCAATGTCATGATTTGTGAGGGCCATTCAGAAAGCACCAGGACCAAGCTCTGAAAGAGCATGGACCTTCGTAAGGGAACCCACTTCACTCGCACACAGGGTGAGCTACAAGCTTGCTCATGTCGAGTCTCAACAGCATGGGAGATTAAACTCAAAACTGCAAGTCCTACATCACCAGGGAAATGAGGCAAGCACTCTGAAAGCGCTGTCACTGCTCCCGTGAAATAGAGGGAGACAGCATCGTAAGGGCAAGCACAGCAGCAGCCATGGACAACAGCACTGCTGTGCAGATACAGTACCTCCTTTGCAGGGCTTCTGTCATGTGTCCAGTGCTGGACTGCCATGCTTCTTCTCTCGCGACCTTCTTCTCGCACTCTGTGTCTCTTGAGCAGGCTCACGTATTCCTTTCATGCACACGGCAA
>NW_005354501.1:4395-6171 GCF_000412655.1 Myotis brandtii | reverse complement strand
CACACCCGATGCCTGACTTTCACCGACGTGGCCCCTCAGGGCTTGGCCTCAGGCGAGCGCCGCTCCTGGATCATCTTGCAGCGCTTTGTGGAAGGCTTCTACTTGCACCCCACAGGCCTGGAGCTCCTCCTGGACCACAGCAGCATGAACGCCCAGGACTGGGCGGTGGAGCAGGTCTGGTACAACGGGAAGTTCTACCGAAGCCCAGAAGAGCTGGCCCGGAAGTACGATGCTGGAGAGGTGGACATGGTGTTGCTGGAGGACCCGCTCCCCGAGGGCAAGGGGGCCGAGGGCTCAGAGGAGCCGCCCCTCTTCTCATCCTACAAGCCACGCGGGCACTTCCCCAGCCCCATGACCGTGAAGGGCCCACACCTGGTCCAGCCCCAAGGCCCCCGCTACAGGCTGGAGGGCAACGCCGTGCTCTACGGGGGCTGGAGCTTCGCCTTCAGACTGCGGTCCTCCACGGGGCTACAGGTGCTGAACGTGCATTTCGGTGGGGAGCGCATTGCCTACGAGGTGAGCGTCCAGGAGGCAGTGGCGCTGTATGGAGGCCACACACCTGCGGGCATGCAGACCAAGTACATCGACGTGGGCTGGGGTTTGGGCACCGTCACCCATGAGTTGGCCCCTGGCATCGACTGCCCAGAGACGGCCACCTTCCTGGATGCCCTCCACTACTATGATGCCGACGACCCTGTCCACTACCCCCGAGCCCTCTGTGTCTTCGAGATGCCCACGGGGGTGCCCCTTCGGCGCCACTTTGACTCCGACTTCAAGGGTGGCTTCAACTTCTATGCAGGGCTCCAGGGCCAGGTGCTGGTGCTGCGGACGACATCCACGGTCTACAACTATGACTACATTTGGGACTTCATCTTCTACCCCAACGGGGTGATGGAGGCCAAGATGCACGCCACTGGCTACGTGCACGCCACCTTCTACACGCCCGAGGGGCTGCGCTATGGGACACGCCTGCACACGCACTTGATCGGCAACATGCACACTCACCTGGTACACTACCGGGTAGACCTGGACGTGGCAGGTAGGACTCGCTGGCTCCAGACGTCCCCAGGCCAGACCTCTGTGTGCAAACACTGACTCCCACTGTGGGAGCCGATGCTGCATCCCGGACACACAACATCAGGAGAACGTGCCCCACCTGCTCTGAGCCCGCAGGGCTGGAGTCCCTGAGCCCCCGGAAAGGGTGAATGTGAACAGCGCCCCAGTGCTGCCCGGGGTGCGGCAGCCTGGACCCTGTCCTTGCCCTGGGGCTGTGCTGACCCCTGGGTCGGGTGGGTTGGGTAGAAAGGTGCGCTCAGGGTGGCAGAGAGGACAATGCCTCGATGTCAGCAAGGTCGCTGCTGCCTGGCACCTGGAGGTGGACGCAGCACCATTGGGGTTACTCGCTGTGTCTCCTGGGTTGATGGTGTCACCGCAGCATAGGCCTCGTGGCAGGATGTGGCCTGACATCAAGTCAGAACTGCCCCCAGAACCAGACAGGTGGCTCCCTGTCCTAACCCCGCCCTCCCCACCCAGCTCAGCCCCCTCCACCCACGCTCCGGGCACAGCAGGTGGTGGACACAGCCCCCGCCTGGGGAAAGACGGCCGCCCCTCTCTGGGGCTGCAGGACAGCCCAAAGCCTGGGACCCAGGGCTCAAAGGAACTGCCCACAGTCCCACCGCAACCAACGCCGCTGGGGTGAGCTATCGCATTGTCCTCCGGTTACCCTGTTGGTTTTTGTGTTTAATCCCTTCCTCCCACCCCACAGCTGGCTCCATG
>NW_005354501.1:0-1654 GCF_000412655.1 Myotis brandtii | reverse complement strand
TGCCAACACCTTTACCCTTGGACACATTGATCCAATGTCTAGGGGTTTATCCCAGAGATCTGCTGACAAACACAGAAAAAAGTGTGTACACAGTGACTCACTGCAGAGCTGTTTGTCATAGCAACGTCTGGAAACAACCCAAACATCCATCTATGGGAGAGAGCTTGCAGGTCTGAGTAAACTATGGCACGTCCACACGGTGCAAGGAGCACGTTCTCTGTACCGATGGGGGCTGGGGGTGGGAAACCTAAGGAAGAAAAGAGCACGGGTATAGAACAATCTCTACAGCGTGCCAACTTCCGCATAAGAGAGGAGGATGTATATTGACTTATAAGACTACACACGTGTTTACATTAATTTACAGAAACTCTAGGAAAGTGGCTGCCTTTCCTCTTAGTTGCTTCAGGCAGGTATAACAAAATGCCACAGGCTGGGGCGTTTCTGAGCAGAAGTCTATTGCTCACAGCTCTGGAGGCTGGAGATCCAAGATCAAGATACCAGCAAAGTCACATGAAGGCCCTCTTCTGGCCTGCAGACTGCTGACCTCTGTCTGTCCTCCCCTGTCCGAAGAAGTGCGGGGCTGGGTGGCGTCTCTGAGAGCTCTAGTCCTGCCCTGGAAGCTCCTCCCTCGTAACTAAGCTCCTCTCAAAGGCCCATCTGCTCCTACATCTCAGTGCCTTTCCCAGGCTGCACTTAGTGGGCGCCCAGCCGTGCTTGTTGAGGGACTGAGGGACTGACCCACAGCTTAGGAAATGCAAATTCCAAAGTACACCTACTCCTAATACCCTGCCTTCCCCCATCCTGTCCCTTTCTTGTCCCTTGGCCCTAATCATGATTTTGGCTGTTCCCTTGGCTATGACCACACTGTCTCCACACTCATGAGATGGCAAGAGAACCTGAGCCTTGCCCCTGAGAAAGAAGCCCAAGAACCCCAGAGCGTTCACTTCTCCCTCTCAGAGATCTGGTCCCTGGTGGTCCTCACAGGCAACCAATTTCCCACCTCCTTCCCTGCTAGTCCCTGGTGTCTACTTACCAGCATTTCTCTCCTTGCTTCTCCTTGCTTTAAGCCTGATGCAAACCCAGGATACAAAGGGAGAAAAAACGAGGGAAGCTAGAGTCCCATCCTCAGAAGTCTACGTCACGCTGGGGAGACAGGCCAGAGAGACAGGGCAGTGCCACTGACAGAGCTGTCCCCAGACGGTCATCTCATTTTCGACACTGGAAGTCTGGTCTGACCTAGAGCCTGAGTGTGACCTCAGCATTCTCGAGTGTGCAGCATCCCGGGCCAAGAAGGTAGTTCTATCCTCAGGCTCTCCTCGGGTGGGAGAAGGGAGACTAGCAGATGTCCCCACCCTAGTCCTGACCCTGACTCAAGATAGGGAGACCCCAGAATCCTCATGGCCAGTCTGACTGGTCCTCTGAAAATATAGGTGCCCTGGAGAAACCCAAGTCCAGCTACACGGGGTGGCCCAGCTGGCCAGCCAAGGGACCAGGACTTCTTGACAGCAACCTGCCAGCAGGGTCTGAAGGCAGCTGCGATGGGACAAGGGCTCTACAGCTGGAGAACCACACTTACAGGGGTGTCAACCACAAAGTCCTGGGGCTTGGAGTTGACTCGTGGAGTCTGTGCTGGTGGCCTCTGTCTAACCCTCCA
>NW_005354500.1:0-448 GCF_000412655.1 Myotis brandtii | reverse complement strand
CAAAAATGTCACAGCCCCGACAGTCATTCCGACAGAAGCAATATCAACCGGAACCCAGAACTACCCACAAATCGCAGGGCCAGCGGGTGGGCTAGGGGCACCGGGACCGCAGGAAACCGCGGGTCTAGGTGAACCCCGCGCGCGCAGCCACTGCCTTCTGGAGCCCAGAGCCCCGGGGCGGGAGAGAAACCGCATAAACCAGGGAGCGCTGGCAGAGAGCCAAGAGCAGTGCGATTGCCAAACTCAGGGCGAGCAGGTGCGCTGCCCGAGGCGACTCACCCGCCCGGAAAGGGGCCGGTGTGCGGGGCACAACGTCTGCGGGAACAGACCCAGATGGATCGGCGTCTGTACCAGGAGAAAAATGCAGTCCTCGCTACAGTCCTCTGAATGAGGCGGGTGCTGCCCCTCCCCGTGTGACAGCTACAGGGCGGGCTCCGCAACCAGCCCA
>NW_005354499.1:283-1454 GCF_000412655.1 Myotis brandtii | reverse complement strand
AGATGCTCAATGCAGGAGCTGCCCCTGGTGTTCAGTGGGCTCCCACAGCCAGCCTCCGATGGCTGGCCAACCTCCCGCTGCCCCTCCCCGCCACCAGCCAACTTCCCGTGGTCCCTACTACCGTCTGTCCCCCTGCTGGCAGGACTCCATTGGCCCAACCCCAATCGGCCCAGCCCTGATTGGGACTGGGCCAGATGTCCCAGATCGGCCCTGATCGCCAGCCAAGCCTAGGGACCCCACCAATGCAGGAATTCGTGCACCAGGCATCTAGTATCATTATAAAAGAGACGCAAATAATTAGGTTATTAAAAACTTCAAAATGATTGAAGACACAACCGGTTTGAAAAATGTAAAAGTTAGTTTGACCTTATGAATTAAACTCTGTATCACAAAATCACAGACCATATATATAAATTTTTTAATTATTTTTTTAGTGCGTGAGATAAAGGAAGGGAGAGAGAATGGAAACATCCATGAGAAACATCAACATTAATCATTGGCCTCCTGCACACCCCCTGCTGGGGAATGAGATTGAAATCTGGGCATGTGCCCTGACCAGGAATCAGACTGGTGACCTTCTGGTGCATGGGTCAATGCTCAATCAGGTTCGATTACAGTCAAGGGCATGTACCTTGGTTGCGGGCACATTCCCAGTGGGAGATGTGCAGGAGGCAGCTGATCGATGTTTCTCTCTCATTGATGTCTCTAACTCTCTATCTCTCTCCCTTCCTATCTGTACAAAATCAATAAAATATATTTTTTAAAAAATGATTGAAGACTTCAAAAAACTGAAAAATGTAAACGTTAGTTTGACCTTGTGAATTAAACTCTGTATCACAAAATCACAGACCATATATATAAATTTTTTAATTATTTTTTTAGTGCGTGAGATAAAGGAAGGGAGAGAGAATGGAAACATCCATGAGAAACATCAACATCAATCATCGGCCTCCTGCACACCCCCTGCTGGGGAATGAGATTGAAATCTGGGCATGTGCCCTGACCAGGAATCAGACTGGTGACCTTCTGGTGCATGGGTCAACTCTCAGTCACTGAACCACACTGGCCCGGCGAGACTATATATTTTTTTTAATATATACTTTATTGATTTTTTTACAGAGAGGAAGGGAGAGGGATAGAGGGTTAGAAACATGGATGAGAGAGAAACATC
>NW_005354499.1:0-227 GCF_000412655.1 Myotis brandtii | reverse complement strand
ATGCCCTTGACCGAAATCGAACCTGGGACCTTTCAGTCCGCAGGCTGACGCTCTATCCACTGAGCCAAACAGGTTAGGGCGAGACTATATTTTTTAAGCACACATGGATCACATACTTAACACTGTCAACTAAAAAATTCTGGGTTTATTTAAAGAGAGAATTCAGAGCGTTGGCCTGCAGACCGAAGGGTCTCCGGTTTGATTCCAGCCAAGGGCACATGCCCGGG
>NW_005354498.1:0-835 GCF_000412655.1 Myotis brandtii | reverse complement strand
TGGGCTTTCTTCTTTTCCATCTGAATGAAGAGCTTCCCTCTCCCCATTTTGTCAATATAGACCTTTCTTGGCTACTTCCAGTTTCCTTGTCTTATGGAAATATACCTGTTGCCACTCCCTTGTCTTATGGAGATGTAACTGCACCTGGCTTTCTTGTGTTATGGAAATGTACCTTCTCCCTGTGTTTTTTCCATGGACCCCAATTCTAAAAAAAAATCCCTAAGCCTGCCTATATTTCCCTAAAATTCCTGCTTCATATACATGTAATGGAATATTATTCAGCCATAAGAGAGAAGGAATTCCTACCATTTGCAACAACATGAATGATACATAAGTGTAAAGTTTAATGTAAGGTTTAATCTGAGATGTAAGATTTAATCTGACCAAAGCCAATAAATTGACCAAGACAAGCAGGGTAAGAGCGAAATATCGCGTTTATTTGGAAGCTCTCGGGTGAGGTCCCACGGTCTGGAGGTGCAGGCCGGGGGAGTCACACCCGCCTATGCCTGGCAGAGATTTTTTATGCTGCTGTTGGACCAATCAGGTTTATCTGAGGTAGCTTGTGGCGGGTGATTGATGAGCGGGAAGTTGGTGCAACTGCACCCTGGCCATCTTGAGAAAAGTCTCCGGTGGTTATTTATTGTCCATCAGCACAACAGGATGCTCTGGTGGGTCCCAGGATGGCAGCTATTGTCCAGCAGGATGTGGCTCGGCAGTTCTGGGTTGTTTTGTCCAACTCAGCGGGTGGGATCAGGAAAGACCCTACTTTCCCAGCCCCAGACCTTACAATAAGGGCATTTTGCTAAGTGAAATAAGCCAGACAGAGAAAGACAAA
>NW_005354497.1:0-880 GCF_000412655.1 Myotis brandtii | reverse complement strand
ATCAACTACAATAAAAACAATAAAAAAAATCAAACACGTGGAAGCTAAATAGCATGCTATTAAACAATGTTTGGGTTACCAAAGAGATCAAAGAAGAAATAAAAAGCATCCTGGAAACAAATGACAATGAAAACACAGCAATACAAAATCTATGGGACACAATGAAAGCAGTCCTGAGAGGGAAGTTCATAGCTCTACAGGCCTACCTCAAAAAACAAGAAAAACTGGTAATAAATTATATAATCTTGCAACTTAAAGCATTAGAAAGAGAGCAACAAGAAAAACCCACACTATCCAGAAGGAAGGAAATAATAAAGATCAGAGCAGATATAAACGACATAGAGACCAAAAGTCAATACAAAAGATCAATGAAACCAAGAGCTGGTTCTTTGAAAAGATAAACAAGATTGATGAACCTCTCGCCAGGCTCACCAAGAAACAAAGAGAGAGGACCCAAATAAACAAAATCAGAAATGAAAGAGGTGAAGTAACAACTGACCCTACTGATATACAAAAAATTGTAAAAAAAAAAATACTACGAATAACTCTACTCTAAAAAAAACTGGACAATCTTGACAAAATGGACAGATTCCTTGAAAAATGCAAGCTTCCAAAACTCAATCAGGAAGAATCAAAAAACCTGAATAGGCCGATAACTTCTGATGAAATTGAAACAGTAATCAAAAAGCTTCCAGCAAAAAAAAAGGTCTGGACCAGATGGCTTCACAGGGGAGTTTTACCGTACATTCAAAGAAGAACAAAAACCAAACTTCTCAGACTATTCCAAAAAATTCAAGAGGTAGGCACACTCCAAAGCTCTTTCTATGAAGCCAGCATTACCCAAATCCCCAAATCAGATAAAGACACCCCAAAGAAAGAG
>NW_005354496.1:0-776 GCF_000412655.1 Myotis brandtii | reverse complement strand
CCTAATTCCAAAACCAGATAAAAACACTACAAAGAAAAAATATTACAGGCCAATATCCCTGATGAACATAGATGCTAAAAATCCTCAACAATATTAGCAAATCGCATCCAGCAATAAATTAAAAATATCATACACCATGATCAACTGGGATTTATTCCGGGGATGCAAGGCTGGTATAATATTTGCAAATCAATAAATGTCATACATCACATAAACAAATTGAAAGACAAATTTCACATGATCATATCATAGACACAGAAAAACCATTCGACAAAATCCAACACCCATTTGTGATAAAACTCTCAGCAAAGTTGGAATAGAGGGAGCATATCTCAACATGATAAAAGCCATATATGACAAACCTACAGTCAACATCATACTCAATGGGCAAAAACTAAAACCATTTGCCCTAAGAACAGGAACAAGACAGGGATGCCCACTTTACCCACTCCTGTTCGACATAGTACTAGAAATGTTAGCCATAGCGATTAGACAAGAAGAAGAAATAAAAGGCATCCAAACTGGAAAAGAAGAAGTAAAACTGTCATTATTTGCAGATGACATGATATTGTACAGAAAAAACCCTAAAGACTCCATCAAAAAACTATTAGACTTAGTAAAAAGAATTCGGTAATGTAGCAGGATACAAATTAACACCCAGAAATCTATGGCTTTTTTATACACCAATAATGAACTCATAGAGAGAAACTACAAAAAAAAAACAACAAAAAACAACAACAACAATCCCATTTACCAATGCACCAAAAAAATTAAGA
>NW_005354495.1:5013-5567 GCF_000412655.1 Myotis brandtii | reverse complement strand
AAAAATAAAAATTGACATGTAAGGTGCAGACCTCCCAGGAACAGTTACTGGAAAAACTATTAAAATATGTGGTGCCCAGCTACCTGGGCAGCATCCCCACCTTGGTCCGCACCCAGCCTTCTGTGTTAATACAGAACTTTTGGGACTAACCAACGTGTGTGGGACCAACCATGTACCAGGTGAGCCCTGCACAGCACAGCACAGTGGTCACTCAGCCACCTGCTTGCTGTGAGTCTCCAGGTCACTGCATGTCCCTGAGTGTTTATTTCTCTGAACATGGGCAGCGCCTTGGCCCAGCTTCATAGGGTTATTGTAGGGACTTGGGGAGGTGGGCTGGGTTATCCTCCTGGGGAAAGGCTATTGTAGGGACTTGGGGTGGTGGGCTGGGGGATCCTCCTGGGGAAAGGCCCGCTGGGAGCCTGGACTGGAGAGGTGTGTGCTGGAGGAGCTGTGGTTGTTCCAATTGGCCATTTTCTCTTCTTTTAAAGAAATTTGTGCCTTATTTGTGATTCTCCTCAGGCCTTAGGCTAAGCTATTTTCTCTTTTGATAAAGA
>NW_005354495.1:0-4515 GCF_000412655.1 Myotis brandtii | reverse complement strand
AAAAAAAAACTATTGAAAGATATAGAACAAAAGGTGAATGTAAATAGCTGCTTATGTTTTTGGATGAGAAAACTTAATGTTGTAAAGATGTCAATTATCCCCGAAATTAGTCTATAAATTCAAAGCAGTCCCAATTGAAACCCCAGCAAGATTTTTAGGGGACTTGGTTAGACTGTTCTAAAACAGCAGTGGAAAAATAAAGGCACACTAATAGTTCAGACAATTTTAAAAGAGAGCACAGATATGTGTATGTGCCCTTTTGTCTGCATGACTCCACAGCCTGATAGCTTGAGAGACTTCTTCCAGTTTGCTGTTTAGAAGGATGGCCTGGTTTCTCTGTTCTCAGACCCTGAACACTAAGGGGAATTTTATCAGGTCATTAGTTGCCTTCACTCTAGACTAGGATTTACACCACCCCCATTCTGCATCTCCACTCCAGATTCTTCTCTCGCACCAGCTCATTGGAATTGTCTAGTCTGTTTTATTGGCTTGCATCTTTTCCTGATCTTATTTGGTCTAAGACCTGGACCATAGTTCTTGAACTTAGAAGCTAAAAAATGTGGTGCTTTATTTACTGAACTTTCTTTTTAAAAAAATATATTTTATTGATTTTACAGAGAGGAAGGGAGAGGAATAGAGAGTTAGAAACATCGATGAGAGAGAAACATGGACCAGCTGCCTCCTGCACACCCCTTACTGGGGATGTGCCCACAACCAAGGTACATGCCCCTGGCCGGAATCGAACCTGGGACCCTTCAGTCCGCAGGCCGACGCTCTATCCACTGAGCCAAACCAGTTAGGGCTAGAATAGCTTGGGTATGTGAATCTACTTTTTTCAACCATAAATTTTATTAAATTTAAATGTATACTGAGTGTTAGGTTTGATCAAATAATTGAATTATGCCTTAACTCTCTATCCCTCTCCCTTCCTCTCTGTAAAATCAATAAAATATATTTTTTTAAAAAGAAAGTTCAGTAAATAAAGCACCACATTTTTTAGCTTCTAAGTTCAAGAACTATGGTCCAGGTCTTAGACCAAATAAGATCAGGAAAAGATGCAAGCCAATAAAACAGACTAGACAATTCCAATGAGCTGGTGCGAGAGAAGAATCTGGAGTGGAGATGCAGAATGGGGGTGGTGTAAATCCTAGTCTAGAGTGAAGGCAACTAATGACCTGATAAAATTCCCCTTAGTGTTCAGGGTCTGAGAACAGAGAAACCAGGCCATCCTTCTAAACAGCAAACTGGAAGAAGTCTCTCAAGCTATCAGGCTGTGGAGTCATGCAGACAAAAGGGCACATACACATATCTGTGCTCTCTTTTAAAATTGTCTGAACTATTAGTGTGCCTTTATTTTTCCACTGCTGTTTTAGAACAGTCTAACCAAGTCCCCTAAAAATCTTGCTGGGGTTTCAATTGGGACTGCTTTGAATTTGTAGACTAATTTCGGGGATAATTGACATCTTTACAACATTAAGTTTTCTCATCCAAAAACATAAGCAGCTATTTACATTCACCTTTTGTTCTATATCTTTCAATATTTTTTTTTTTCTGGAAAGAGTTTGTGCATATTTTGTTAAGCTTACTTCTAAATATTTTATATGTATTTATTGATGTTGTCCACCTGATGTCAGTTTTCAGAAAAAAAAATGTAGTAAGATCTCCTCTTGTGCTTATGGTTGCCTTTATTTCTTTGTAATTCTGTCAGTTTTAAAATATATGCATAACAGGATGTTAAAATTGAAATTTTGATCAGGACTCTGTCAAAGATTCATAAATAGCTGAAGTAAAACCAATGAATCATTGAAATATTAATTAGTAAAAATTTATTTGGCACACACCAAAAAGACAGTTTGCAAACTGGGAGCATTAAAACCAAAACATGGAATGAGGCTCAGGGGTATGTGTTATAAAGCAGTTTATATAGTGAGGAAGCAGCAACTGTTCATCAGAGTGATCGGTTATAATAGAATTTTCTTAAGTGATAGGGAATTGGTCAGTGGTTACCTCATATCAACCTTGGGAATCAGTTCATGTTACTAATGATTTTCAGAGGCATAAGCAAGAAATGACCAAGGACAAGTTAGTCTTGCAAAATAAGCTAAATTATGCTTTATCTTTTAAAAAATCTATCTTTATTGTTTTTTGTTTTTTTTGCATCTTATCCATTTTATTTATTTATTTATTTTTTAAATCTTTATTGTTCAGATTACATTTGTTCCTCTTTTTTTTTTCCCCCATAACTCCCCTCCTCCCAGTTCCCGCCCCACCCTCCGCCCTCACTCCCCACCCACTGTCCTCATCCATAGGTGCACGATTTTTGTCCAGTTTCTTCCCGCATCTCCCATTCCCCTTTCCCCCCCAAGAATAGTCAGTCCATTCCCTTTCTATGTCCCTGATTCATTATAATCACCAGTTCATTCTGTACATCAGATTATTTATTCACTTGATTCTTAGATTCACTTGTTGATAGATGCATGTTTGTTGTTCATAATTTGTATCTTTACCTTTTTCTTCTTCTTCCTCTTCTTAAAGGATACCTTTCAGCATTTCGTATAATACTGGTTTAGTGGTGATGAACTCCTTTAGCTTTTCCTTATCTGTGAAGCTCTTTATCTGACCTTCAATTCTGAATGATAGCTTTGCTGGATAAAGTATTCTTGGTTGTAGGTTCTTGGTATTCAGCACTTTGAATATTTCTTGCCATTCCCTTCTGGCCTGCCAAGTTTCTGTTGAGAAATCAGCTGACAGTCGTATGGGTATTCCCTTGTAGGTAACTGAGTTTCTTTCTCTTGCTGCTTTTAAGATTCTCTCTTTGTCTTTTGCTCTTGGCATTTTAATTATGATGTGTCTTGGTGTGGTCCTCTTTGGATTCCTTTTGTTTGGGGTTCTCTGCTCTTCTTGGACCTGTAAGTCCATTTCTTTCACCAGGTGGGGGAAGTTTTCTGCCATTATTTCTTCAAATAGGTTTTCAATATCTTGCTGTCTCTCATCTTCTGGCACCCCTATTATTCTGATGTTTGTACGCTTGAAGCTGTCCCAGAGGCTCCTTACACTATCTTCGTATTTTCGGATTCTTTTTTCATTTTGCTTTTCTGGTTGGGTGTTTTTTGCTTCTTCGCATTTCAAATCTTTGACTTGATTCTTGCGCTCCTCTGGTCTGCTGTTGGGAGTCTGTATAATATTCTTTATTTCAGTCAGTGTATGCTTAATTTCTAGTTGGTCCTTTATCACAACATCGAGGGTCTCATTAGATTTCTTGTACATCTCATTAAGTTTATCGTCAGTCTCTAGAAGACTCTTGAAAGACCTCAAAAGTGTGGTTTTGAATTCTATATCCAGCAGCTTGCTTTCCTCCATTTCTGTCATTTGTGTCCTGTTTCTTTGTCTTGGCATTTTTTATGCTTCGCTGTGTCGATAGAGTGGCTTTCTGTGTAAGTGTCCCAATTACCTGAGGTAGACACTCTTGGTGCACCCCCTTGTGGTCTTTGTGCGCAGTCTTGTTGTAGCTAATCCTTGATTGTTGTAGGTAACACTGGGAGGGATTTGACCTCCAGGCCAACTGGCTGTCCTGTTTCTTTTTTATGAGTGAGACCACATTAGTAACAAAGAGACAAAATTTCCAGAGGATGAGCCCCAGAAATCAGGATTTTAAAAAGATTTCCAGGTGATTTTAATGTGAAGCCAAGGTTGAGAATCACTGCTCTAGGGTTTAACCAGCAGCAAGCAGTTCCTGAACACTGACTTCCACCTGCACCTGCACAGGAACTCCATCCTGCTCCACGCGCACTGAACAGCATTCTGAGTCTCCTCTGTTGGCCCACAGCACTGAAGAGGGGACAGGGCATGTCCCAGGGCACGGGGTCCACACTCATCTCCTCTACAGGCACCACTTCTAATCTCCTCTGGGGTCAGAGCCTCTCTCCACCCTCAGCCCCTGAGCTCTGGTTCAGGGGGCTTTTTCCTGAGGCTCTTCTTTCTCACCAGTGCCCAGCAGCAATTCTTTCTCACGCCCCAAGTCTGAACAAGGTTGTGGATGTGGCCTGGCTTCTCCCTTTACATCAGTCCTCTTCACCGCTCCAAACCACCCTGTAGAGAAAGGACTGACACCCTTCTAGGCACCATGCCCTGGAAAAAGCTGCAAAGTCTCTGAACAAATGGGAATAAGCTTTGTACTAGGCATACAACCCATGCCCTCAAGATGAGCACCTCTCTGGTCTGACAGGGGTACTAAAAAATTCTAGTGGAATGTGACAAGTCCTATGGTTGACATGGTACCATATGCATTGAGAACAGGAGCCCATCTGGGGATCATACATAAGGCTCTTTAGGGTCGGATTCCTAAAGCAAACCTTAAGATGCATAAGGATTTGTCTACCCACTTTACCCTGATTTTTTTTTTCTTAGATCTGATCAGATTTTTTAATTTTTTATCTTATAATTAAAATTTTATTTTATTTTTTATAGTCTTTTATTTATTTATTGCTTTAAGTATTACAAAGGGTATTACATATG
>NW_005354494.1:0-206 GCF_000412655.1 Myotis brandtii | reverse complement strand
ATAGGGTTAAGGTTAGGGTTAGGGTTAGGGTTAGGGTATAGGGTTAGGGTTAGGGTTAGGGTTAGGGTTAGGGATAGGGTTAGGCTTAGGGTTAGGGTCAGCTTTAGGGTTAGGGTTAGGGTTAGGATTTGGGCTAGTGTTAGGGCTCTGCAAAGGATAACCCTAAACGTAACCCTAACCCTAATCCTAACACTAACCCTAACCCT
>NW_005354493.1:0-722 GCF_000412655.1 Myotis brandtii | reverse complement strand
TAAATTTTATATTATATTATGTTGTTTACAAAAATGTTAATTTAACACTAGTGAAGCTTTCATTCATCTATTTGAAATAGATGCAGAAACACTAATTGTGGCCCATTTCTTTTCATTATTTCCTACCCGCCCACCGCCACTGGTAGCTCTCCGTTGCTCATAGCTCACTGCCCCGCCCTCCTGTAGCTCTCCACCACTTGTAGATTGGTCGTGACATTACGGCATAACAGATAATTAGCATATTCCTCTCTTATTATATAGGAGAGGCCCAATAATGCACGATATTCTTGCAAGAGTAGGCCTTCCTTCCCCCGGCTGCCTGCACTGGCTTCCCTCTGGCACCTGGGACCCGGGCTTCCCTCACAGCCCCGGCTTCGTCCGGAAGGTCCTCGGAAGGATGTCTGATCTAATTAGCATATTACTCTTTTATTATTATAGATAAGCCACCAAATCCATCTCTCTCATCTTATTTGTTTGTTGCAATTAGGATTAACAACTCCTACAAGAATCAATAGGGAAACCAAAATCAATAACACATATCCCAGTGAGTTACACTGCTTTGTAGCATTTTCTGTAGGATGTTTTTGTACAGAACGTGAAACAGTCTTACTAAAATCTTTAAGTGATTTTATTAAAAAGATAGCAGGTTTGGACCAGGAGAGTATGTTTTAAACAATGCTTTGGCCCTGGCCGGTTTGGCTCTGTGGATGGAGCGTCGGCCT
>NW_005354492.1:0-1348 GCF_000412655.1 Myotis brandtii | reverse complement strand
TATACCGAAGGCTCCGTTTTTAAGAAAAGTGGGTTATGATTGTTACAGTAATGCCTAAAAGACTGTGGTTTATCAATGCGCTAAATGTAATTTGATAATTAAATATGCCTCTACACTTACAAATGGTAGCTCAAAATTTAAAGTATTTTTGTTGACCTAATTAATCCTTTCCCATTGAAATATTTATGTCAACATTCTCTTATGGTATTTTTACAAGTTTAAATGCTGTCACCTGATACTCACTTTACATGCATTAGTTAGCGCCTGTGGCGGGAGCCACGGGGACAGAGGGAATGACGAGGACAGCACGCGGCAGCTTCTTTTAAAGTGACAGGCTTTGTCAGCAAGAAACCCCTGGATTGCACAATCACATGAGAAGTCCAACCGGTCAGAGTATATGCTGGCCCTGCGGTGTGGCTCGGGGGTGAGCCTTGTCCACGCACCAGAGGTTGCTGGTTCGATGGCCCTGGGTCAGGAGTCAGGGGTCAGGGCACACACCCTGGTTCCAGGCTCCATCCCCAGCCGGGGGCGTGCAGGAGGCAGCGGCTCCCCTTGCCTCGTTCCCATCCGTGTTTCTCTCTCCTCCATGTTTCTCTCTCTCTGAAATAAAACATAAATTATGATGTGCATATTGTTAACGTTAAGGTTTACCAAGTTGATTGATAAAGACAGGAGACCCCTCCCCCAAGGGGTCAGAGGCTGTGACGTCTGCGTGAGTTTTGAAGGAAGAGGCCCCGTGGGAGGCACCCACCGGCCTGTGTGACTGCAGGGGCTCCGTGGCCCCAGGTCGCAGGTGGTGAAGTACTTTCTAGGTTATCAGGCAAAGTTTGTCCGACTCCAAACCCCGCTTATAACCGCACCGTGAAGCTCGCCGAGTGTGCCCGCAGCCCCTGCTGCTGCTGATGCATTTACCCCAGAGCCCAGCCAGGCCACCCGCCTTGCGGTCCCGCCTCCTCCGAGACCAGCTGCACCGTGATGCGGCCGCCGCTGTCCCTCATGACTTCTCATGGTCAGGGAGCTTTTCTTCCTATTATTTTCATCTATTTTGGCCTCTTCGTTCCCCGTAAATGCTGCACCGCTGGTGACAAGTCTTTGAAAGCCCCGCACATGCTGGTAACACACGCGCAGCACACCCGTTGGGTTTCCATCCCATGAGGAAGTCTGCTCGTCTCTCCGGTTCTGCCGTGTGAGTGACAGAGCACATCGCAGGTGATCCTGCCAACGTGTGGCCATTGCATCTTTTATAAACAAAAATAACGATTGCCATGGCGACCGCGGATCAGCGTGGGAAGTGAACTAGGAGCGCCTGACGGGTGGCGCTGCCTCTCCTGGCTGAGCCGGCGGGGCC
>NW_005354491.1:0-402 GCF_000412655.1 Myotis brandtii | reverse complement strand
CCTCCACCCCGCACCCATCCCTCCCAGACCTTCACCACACTATTGTAAATGTCCATGGGCTATGCATATCTATATATATAAAAGCCTAAGTGACCGTTATGACTGAACGACCAGAACGACTGAACAACCGGTTGACAAGTTGCTATGACGCACACTGGCAACCAGGGGGCAGATGCTCAATGCAGGAGCTGCCCCCTGGTGGTCAGTGCGTTCCCATAGCCAACCTCCCACGGCCCCTCTCCCCCCCTGATGGCCCTGATTGGGGGGCCAGCCGGCCAACCTCCCACGGTCCCTCCCCCCGGCTGGCCAACCTCCCATGGTCCCTCCCCCAAGCCAGCAGGCCCCCCCATAGGCCTCAATCACCGGCCAAGGGACTCCACCGGTGCACAAATTTGTGCACTG
>NW_005354490.1:168502-186007 GCF_000412655.1 Myotis brandtii | reverse complement strand
TGACACGCATGTCATAGGTTCGCCATCACTGTACTAAGACGTACTTTATCACAGTTATAGCTATATAAAAAGTATAAAAATAAAACAGACTTTAAGCAAAAATCACAACAATAAAAACACAGTCTTTCCCTAGTATTTATACTTACAGGCACAAGGGACTTCTGTCAGCTATGTCCATAAAAAAATTATTTCCAATTTCATACATGCCATTCCCTCTGTCTGGAGTGCAGTTTCCTAAAAAAAATCATCATCTTTCAATGGAACCTCAATCTAAATCAGGCTACCCTCTTATTTTTTCTTGGCACCCTGTTCTTTTTCTTTACAGCACTTTCTACAGTTTTATTTTGTATTTAATTTGGTGTGTATTTTGTTAAAATTTATTTCTCCCAAAGGCAGGAGCCACATTTGTTCATGTCTTAGTCACCTTGGGCTATTACAACAAAATACCATTGACTAGGTGGCTCAAACAAGAAACATTTATCTTTCACAGTTCTGAAGGCTGGAAGATATGAGATGAGGGTACCTTCTTACTGGTGAGGATCCTCTTACTATCATGCAGATATCTGCCTTCTTGCTGTATGCTGTATCTTCACATGATGAAGAGAGAGAGAGGGAGAGAGAGATAGAGAGAGAGAGGTTGAGAGAAAGAGTAAAATACAAGGTATCTCTAATCTCTTTATCTAAGGGCATTAATTCTATCAGGGGGATTCCACCCTCATAACCTCATCTAAACCTAAAGCTCCCAAAGGCTTCATCTACAGATATCACATAGAGGATTAGGGTTTCAGCATATGAACTTTGAGAGGACATACTTCAGCCCATAGTAGTTCAATACTTGATATATCATAAGCTTCCAATATACATTTAATGAAAGAAAAAGGAAGGAAGGAAGGAAGGAAGGAAGGAAGGAAGGGAAGGAAGGAAGGAAGGAAGGAAGGAAGGAAGGAAGGAAGGAAGGAAGAAAGGAAGGAAGGAAGGAAGGAAGAAAAGTGTTCAGAGATCTCTATGTCCCTTTGGAAGTTGCCAAATTACAACTGGAACTGAGAATAGAAAAAGTGCCCCAACATCAAAGTATGACCTCTCCAAGCCAAGAGATAAAGAGCTCAGGAGCTGATGAGAAATCAAGGCTACAAGTGAGGAGGACAGCACATGGTGCCTAGAAATCTCCAAAGTGACAAGAAGCCAGTGGGTTATAGTCCACTTCTGGGCCGACCACAGTGGAGCTCTGACTTTTTCTTTGACTTCACTTTCAAGCAGGACCAGCTACATCATTTGCAGGGATCAGTAACAATGAGAACGCCGTACCCTTTATTCAAAAAGCAGGGAAGAGTGCCATTAAAACTATGAAAATATAAACTCTTTCCCTTTTTTTTGGTATCTTTTGACTTATTTATTTCTTTATTTGATATTTAATGTTCTAAAGTAAGGGTAGAATAAACATTTTAATTATTAGCATAAATTTTATGATTGTGCAATGAGATTTTTAGAGGCAAATATAGGAGCATTTAACTCCTAATCAAAATCACCAAAATTACACAATTCCATAGCTCGTACATGCATATGTATTTCATTCTTACTAGAACAGCAGAACTGCTGCATTCAACTATCTTTATTTATTTATTGTTTATGTGCAAATTTTACCAACATTCTCTACCTTTGACTTATTGATGAATAAGGACGTGAAGAAAATAAAAAGATCTATAGGTTGCCCTATTTTCCCCTTTCCTTCTGTGTTATCATTTTTGGTGTAAGTGACTGGCTACTCTAGGAAAGTACCATGAGTAAGAAAGAATGAGAGGATTCCTTGACTGTTTGCGTCTTAGAACACTATTACTTTTTTCTGGTTTGAATAGAAAGCATGGCCTCTTAGAGGTATCAACGCCTCCACAAAACGCACATATCTTGTCCTCACCATGAGCCTCATCAAAACTCCCACGCCATTGCCCCACTGAACTTAATTACACAACAGAAATTCACAGTCAACAATGACAGGAGGGAAGAGGGATGAAAAAGATGGTGAAATGAGGTGGGTCGGGAAGAGAGGACCAAGTCTAAGTCAATTTTCTGAAATTCCATACATTCTTTCTTACTTGGCTCAATTTTCCCCCTATAATTTTTAGTATTTTTATAGACTCAGAGAGCTTTCTTTCTATTTCCTCCCTATTTAAAAGCAGCCTACAATGGCTAGAATCAGAGCCGTTTTGGCCATTTTCCTAGCTAAGATCAATAAGGCACTGGTGGTCATGAGACTGAGACAAGTCACCCTGTGGTCTTATACACAATCTTTTGCCCTTGGTAGAGCCACACATCTTCACTTAATGAGTTAAACTGTGTTGTTGTTTCTATCAAACAGGTCACATGACTTGAAGCACTAAATAAATTGTTAGATTAGCAAACATCAGAACTTTTTTTTCCTGACATCAAAAAGGCTCCTGAGGGGAAGGAAGGAAGGAAGGAAGGAAGGAAGGAAGGAAGGAAGGAAGGAAGGAAGGAAGGAAGGAAGGAAGGAAGGAAGGAAGGAAGGAAGGAAGGAAGGAAGGAAGGAAGGAAGGAAGGAAGGAAGGAAGGAAGGAAGGAAGGAAGGAAGGAAGGAAGGAAGGAAGGAAGGAAGGAAGGAAGGAAGGAAGGAAGAAAGGAAGGAAGGAAGGAAGGAAGAAAAGTGTTCAGAGATCTCTATGTCCCTTTGGAAGTTGCCAAATTACAACTGGAACTGAGAATAGAAAAAGTGCCCCAACATCAAAGTATGACCTCTCTAAGCCAAGAGATAAGGAGCTCAGGAGCTGATGAGAAATCAAGGCTACAAGTGAGGAGGACAGCACATGGTGCCTAGAAATCTCCAAAGTGACAAGAAGCCAGTGGGTTATAGTCCACTTCTGGGCCGACCACAGTGGAGCTCTGACTTTTTCTTTGACTTCACTTTCAAGCAGGACCAGCTACATCATTTGCAGGGATCAGTAACAATGAGAACGCCATACCCTTTGTACAAAAAGCAGGGAAGAGTGCCATTAAAACTATGAAAATATAAACTCTTTCCTTTTTTTATGGTATCTTTTGACTTATTTATTTCTTTATTTGATATTTAATGTTCTAAAGTAAGGGTAGAATAAACATTTTAATTATTAGCATAAATTTTATGATTGTGCAATGAGATTTTTAGAGGCAAATATAGGAGCATTTAACTCCTAATCAAAATCACCAAAATTACACGATTCCATAGCTCGTACATGCATATGTATTTCATTCTTACTAGAACAGCAGAACTGCTGCATCCAACTATCTTTATTTATTTATTGTTTATGTGCAAATTTTGCCAACATTCTCTACCTTTGACTTATTGATGAATAAGGACGTGAAGAAAATAAAAAGATCTATAGGTTGCCCTATTTTCCCCTTTCCTTCTGTGTTATCATTTTCGGTGTAAGTGACTGGCTACTCTAGGAAAGTACCAGGAGTAAGAAAGAATGAGAGGATTCCTTGACTGTTTGCGTCTTAGAACACTATTACTTTTTTCTGGTTTGAATAGAAAGCATGGCCTCTTAGAGCTATCAACGCCTCCACATAACGCACATATCTTGTCCTCACCATGAGCCTCATCAAAACTCCCACGCCATTGCCCCACTGAACTTAATTACACAACAGAAATTCACAGTCAACAATGACAGGAGGGAAGAGGGATGAAAAAGATGGTGAAATGAGGTGGGTCGGGAAGAGAGGACCAAGTCTAAGTCAATTGTCTGAAATTCCATACATTCTTTCTTATTTGGCTCAATTTTCCCCCTATAATTTTTAATATTTTTATAGATTTAGAGAGCTTTCTTTCTATTTCCTCCCTATTTAAAAGCAGCCTACAATGGCTAGAATCAGAGCCGTTTTGGCCATTTTCCTAGCTAAGATCAATAAGGCACTGGTGGTCATGAGACTGAGACAAGTCACCCTGTGGTCTTATACACAATCTTTTGCCCTTGGTAGAGCCACACATCTTCACTTAATGAGTTAAACTGTGTTGTTGTTTCTATCAAACAGGTCACATGACTTGAAGCACTAAATAAATTGTTAGATTAGCAAACATCAGAACTTTTTTTTTCCTGACATCAAAAAGGCTCCTGAGGGGTTCAAGATGGTGGCAGAATAGGTGAAAGTTACACTTGCCTACTCCATATCAGAGTAGCAGCTAAAGTAAGATACAATCAGCCCGCTGGTATGGCTTAGTGGTTGAGCATCGACCCATGAATCAAGAGGTCACAGTTCAATTCCCGGTCAGGGCATGTGCCCTAGTTGCGGGCTCCATACCAAGTGTGGGACGTGCAGGAGGCCAATCAATGATTCTTTCTCATCATTGATGTTTCTGTCTCTCTCTCTCTCCCTCTCCCTTCCTCTCTGAAATCAATAAAAAAAATAGAGAGAAACAATAAACTTGAATAACTACCTGAAGACTAAATGAATAGAAGTTTTATAACAAAGAAATTACAGACAAACCTTTATCAAGTCCAGTAGAAAGGACAGAAATGCTGAAGGGGTTGGCCTGCAACCACCTGTGGTGGGAGAGAATCCAGAGAGATATCTCTGCTGAGGAGGTTTGCCCAGATGGAGTGAGGGACCTCACCCCAAGCCAGGCTCACTAGCCTGCAGCACTAGAGCTGGAAAGAAAAGCCTACACAACGAGCCTATACAATATCTGGTTGTACATTTCAGCAGACATTTTGGGATCCTGCCTGCCCTAGGAGAAGGGGCATGGCTCTCTCGAAGGGCCAGTGAAAGAATTTCAGTTGCAGCATTCACCCTGGACTCTAGCAGAGCGATGGAAGCTCAGAGGGGCCTGGAGTCCTAAAGGAAGAAATTGAGTGTGTGGCTGTGGGGAGAGGCAGAAGTGTCCCTCTGCTGGGTCCCTCTCCCACACCACCCACAGATGCCATCTTTTCCGGGCCAACCGCCCCGTTCCATAAAACATTAGCTTAGGGAGTAGCAGTGGCAGACACTGCTCTGCAGGAATGACTCCTGGGCAGACTCCAGCCCAGCCCAAGGTGCAATACTTACTAAGATTCTCTCGAGGAGGTTTGGGCAGGCTTGAGCTGTGGTGGGTCACAGGGGAAGAAACGGAGTTGTGGGCCTGGTGGGTATGGCCATTTTCCCCATGCAGCTGAGCAGGTGCCTACACTCCTGTGCAGAGCCTTCCCTCCACACAGTCAAATATTGGTCTGTTTTAGCCAGGTGAACTCTGCTGGCCTCATCCACACAGCTCCCCGAGACCCTGTCCCCCCACAAAGGTCCATGAATCTCAGGCAGATGTTGGGCAGGGTTGGTGTATCCTGAGACATTTGCAGAGCAGCTTCAAAAACAACATGGGAACCAAAATTTAATCTGTATCAACCTGACGTACACTACTTGCCCCTACCTGGTGACACACTAAGGGCATGTACCTTGGTTGCAGGCACATCCCCAGTAGGAGATGTACAGGAGGCAGCTGATCGATGTTTCTCTCTCATCGATGTTTCTGGCTCTCTATCTCTCTCCTTTCCTCTCTGTAAAAATCAATAAAATATATTTAAAAAATATATATTGGTCTGTTTTAGCCAGGTGAACTCTGCTAGCCTCATCCACACAACTCCCTGAGACCCTGTCCCCCCACAAAGGTCCATGAATCTCAGGCAGATGTTGGGCAGTGTTGGTGTATCCTGAGACATTTGCAGAGCAGCTTCGAAAACAACATGGGAACCAAAATTTAATCTGTATCAACCTGACAAACACTACTTGCCCCTACCTGGTGACACACTAAGAATCTGTCTCAAACAACTTGTGAACTGCCAGGGGCTGTTTCAGAGACAGGGCCTGGCAGGGAGCCAGCAGATATGTGCCCTGACTGGGAATCAAACCCACAACCTTTTGGTGTATGGGATGACACTCCAACCACATGAGCCACCCAGCAAGGGCATGTTGGAAGTTTATTATTATTATTATTATTATTATTATCTCTTCTATTCTGTTGGATGTAATATTCAAAGTGTAACAAATACCTATCCTTCTCAAACTATTCCAAGAATGAAGGGAAGTCTTCCAAGTTTATTTTACAAGGCTAGCGTTATCTATATTCCAAAACAAGAAAAAGAAACTACAAAGAAAAAAAAATTATAGGCCAATATCCCTGATGAACGTATATGCAAAAATAGTCAATGAAATAGTAACAAGCCGAATTCAGCAATACATCAAAAAGATTATACACCATGATCAAGTGGGATACATTTCCGGGATGCAAGTTTATTTAAACATCCATAAACTAATTAATGTGATACAGCACATAAACAAATTTAAGGATAAACATAATACGATAATATCAATAGATAAAGAAAATCACTTGAAAAATTCAGCACCCATATTTTATAAAAACTCTTAGCAAAGTGGGAATCTAGGAAACACATCAACACACTAAAAGCCATATATGACAAACCCACAGCCAGCATCATACTAAGTTTTTTAAGTTAAAAAAACGGTGCCTTCCCCTGTCACGAACAGAGCAGGGCGGATAGGGAGGTTGTGGCCCCGCCCCCTGTCACACACAGAGCCGCAGGACGATCAGGGGATTGGGGAGTTTCCCCCTATCAGGCACAGAGCAGGGCTGATCAGGGGGTTGGGGTGCCTTCCCCTGTCACGAACAGAGCAGGGCGGATAGGGAGGTTGTGGCCCCGCCCCCTGTCACACACAGAGCCGCAGGGTGATCAGGGGGTTGGGGAGCTCCGCCCTATCAGGCACAGAGCAGGGCTGATCAGGGGGTTGGGGTGCCTTCCCCTGTCACGAACAGAGCAGGGCGGATAGGGAGGTTGTGGCCCCGCCCCCTGTCACACACAGAGCTGCAGGGCGATCAGGGGGTTTGGGCGCTGCCCCCTGTCATGCTGATCCCGGTGCCGGGAGCCTCGCTGCTCCGCTGATCCCGGTGCTGGGAGGCATATTACCCTTTTACTATATAGGATAGAGGCCTGGGGGCTGGCTGGTTTGCCCTGAAGGGTGTCCTGGATCAGGGTGGGGGTCCCCACTGGGGTGCCTGGCCAGCCTGGATGAGGGGATGATGGCTGTTTGCAGCTGGTCACACCCCCTTCAGGGTGGGGGTCCCCACTGGGGTGCCTGGCCAGCCTGGATGAGGGGATGATGGCTGTTTGCAGCTGGTCACACCCCCTTCAGGGTGGGGGTCCCCACTGGGGTGCCTGGCCAGCCTGGATGAGGGGATGATGGCTGTTTGCAGCTGGTCACACCCCCTTCAGGGTGGGGGTCCCCACTGGGGTGCCTGGCCAGCCTGGATGAGGGGATGATGGCTGTTTGCAGCTGGTCACACCCCCTTCAGGGTGGGGGTCCCCACTGGGGTGCCTGGCCAGCCTGGATGAGGGGATGATGGCTGTTTGCAGCTGGTCACACCCCCTTCAGGGTGGGGGTCCCCACTGGGGTGCCTGGCCAGCCTGGATGAGGGGATGATGGCTGTTTGCAGCTGGTCACACCCCCTTCAGGGTGGGGGTCCCCACTGGGGTGCCTGGCCAGCCTGGATGAGGGGATGATGGCTGTTTGCAGCTGGTCACACCCCCTTCAGGGTGGGGGTCCCCACTGGGGTGCCTGGCCAGTCTGGGTGAGGGGCTGAGGGCTGCTTTCAGGCTGGCGGTTGTTGACTGAAGCTCCCAACCGCTCCTTTTTTTTCTCTTTTTTTATTTTATTCTGGGCCAGCTTTAGCTCTGGCTCTAGCTCTGAGGCTTCGTATCTGGTTTGTTTGCCGTTCTATAATCGAAACAATGTATAACTTCAGCTCTGAGATCCCGGCAGGCTGAAAGCTGGTTTCTGGGGTTTTGTTTAGCTTCTTATTTGCAACATAGTACATAGTTGCTTAGAGTTGCAACTCAGAGGCCGGCAAGTCAGGCGGGGAACGTTGGAGTCTGCAGTCACTGGAGGAAGCAAGCCTCATGTTCGCTTCCAGCTGCCTGGCTGCCGGCCGCCATCTTGGCTGACAGTTAATTTGCATAAGGATATGCTGATTAGCCAATGGGAAGGGTAGCGGTCGTACGCCAATTACCATGTTTCTCTTTTATTAGTGTAGATAATAAACTATCATAAAGGGAAATAAAGAAAACAATCCCAATTAGATTTCATTAAATAAAATAAAGTACCTAGGAATATATTTAACCAAGGAGGTAAAAAAATCTGTACTCAGAAAATTATAAGACATTGAAGAAAAAAATTGAAGAAGATACTAATAAGTGGAAGTACACACTGTGCTCATTAATAGTACGAATTAATATTATTAAAATGCCCATACTACCCATGCAACCTATAGATTCAATGGAATTTCTATGAAAATATCAAGGACGTTTTTCACAGAATTAGGACAAATAATCCAAAAATGTGTATAGAAACACAAAAGTCCTTGAATAGTAATAGCAATTATGCAAAGAAAGTACAAAGTGAGAGGTATTACACTACCTGATATCAAACTATTAGTATAGCTAATAAGTGGAAGTACACACTGTGCTCATTAATAGTAAGAATTAATATCATTAAAATGCCCATACTACCCATGCAATCTATAGATTCAATGCAATTTCTATGAAAAATATCAATGACGTTTTTCACAGAATCAGGACAAATAATCCAAAAATGTGTATGGAAACACAAAAGTCCTTGAGTAGTAATAGCAATCATGCAAAGAAAGAACAAAGTGAGAGGTATTACACTACCTGATATTAAACTATTAGTATAATAATAAAAACATCATGGAACTGGTATAAAAAGAAGCATGTAGTTCAATGGAACCAAATAGAGAGCCCAGAAATAAATGCATGACTATGTGGTCAATTATAGACAATGGAAGCAAGATCATACAAAGCTGTACAGATAATCTACTCAATAAATGGAGTTTGCAATATTGTTTTCTGACATATATGCTTGGGCAATAAAAGAAAAAATAATCAAATGGGACTACATCAAACTAAAAGGTTTTTGCACAGCAAAGGAAACCATCAACAAAATGAAAAGGCAACCTACTAAGTGGGAGAACATATTCACCAATGATACATAAGATAAGAGCTGTACAGATAATCTACTCAATAAATGGAGTTTGCAATATTGTTTTCTGACATATATGCTTGGGCAATAAAAGAAAAAATAATCAAATGGGACTACATCAAACTAAAAGGTTTTTGCACAGCAAAGGAAACCATCAACAAAATGAAAAGACAACCTACTAAGTGGTAGAACATATTCACCAATGATACATAAGATAAGGGGCTAATATCCTATATTTATAAGAACTTATACAACTAAATACCAGAAAACCAAATAACCCAATTAAAAAGTGAAGACGCCCTGAATATCCATGGAGGCCATGAAGATTGGCTATAGACATATGAAAATTTGTTCAACACCACTAACCATCAGAGAAATGCAAATGAAAACCACAATGAGATATCACCACACATCTGTCAGAATAGCTATCATCAATAAATCAACGAACAGCAAGTGTTGTTGAGGATATAGAGAAAAGGGAACTCTCATGCACTGTTGGTTGGAATACAGATTGGCACAGCCACTATGGAAAACATTATGGAGGTCCCCAAAAAGATAAAAAATGCAACTGCCCAGTGATTCCACTTCCAATTATATATAGTAAGAATATATATAGTAAGAAATCCAAAACACGATTTTGAAAGAATATATGCACTTCTACATACATTGCAGCATGTTTTCAATAGCTAAGATTTTGAAGCAGCCCAAGAGCCTATCAATAGACAAGTGGATGAAAAAGTGGTGGTACATATATACAATGAAATATCACTCTACCATAAAAAATAATGAAATTTCACCTTTTGCGACACCATGGATAAACAGAGAGTATTATGCTAAGTAAACTAAGTCAGTCAGAGAAAAACAAATACCACATGATTTCAATTTTATGTGAAACCTAAACAAAAAAATAAACAAACAAAATAGAAATAACTCATAGATACGGAGAACAGACTGATGGTTGCCAGGGAGGAGGAAGGGTGTTGGGGGACCGGGTGACAAAGATGATGAGATTAAGAAGTCTAAATTGTAGTTTCAAAATAATCACAGGGATGTAAATTACAGCATAGGGAATATAGCCAATAATATTGTAATAATGATGTATGGTCCCTGTTGGGCATTGAAAATATTGAGGTGGCATGACTGGTGTGGCTCAGTGGTTGAGAGTTGACCTCAGAACCAGGAGGTCATAGTTCAATTCCTGATCAGGGCACATGCCAGGGTTGCAGGCTCAATCCCCAGTAGTGCAAGAGGTAGTCAAATCATTGATGTTTCTATCGAGGTGAACATTTTGTAAAGTATATGATTATCTAACTACTATGCTGTACACCTGAACTAATACCAAATAATATTGAATGTAAACTGTAATTTTTAAAAAATGCAAAACAGCTCTTGTAATTAACGCCCTTTAAGAAAGATTCTAAATTAAAGATGCATGATTAAAAAATTACCTGTGCTGTATAAATAATAATCTTTCATAATTATTCTTCCACAGAAACTAAAGAATTGGCATGTTTCCCTGCACAACATTTATATGTAGTCTACTTGCACAATAGCATTACACAGCAGAAATACTTTCATTATTTAAATATTATATTAAGAAAATCCTTTTTTAAAAAGGATTCCACTATACTTTATATTACATATAAATGTAAGGTAGCATGCATGAACTGTTTAAAGAGCTTGTTAAAGATTCTTATTATAAGAAAGGCTGGGAAAAGTAGTCATATCTTATCCAAACAATCTAAGAAATCTTAAGAATGCTGCTTTTCTAATAATACATAAATATACATGAATGCGAGCAAGAATCCAAGTAAAAAAAGTTCTTATTCATAGGATTGACAGTTTTATTATTACACCAGCCTGAAATAACATATAATGGTGTGTGAGTGTGCACTGGAATTTCTAAAAGCAGCTTTTAAGATAGGCTTAATGTGAGAAGAGTTCAATTCTCTTCTTTGAATTCTGGAGGATTGGGTCTCCTGGGGATAAAAAGGGAAAAGTGAAGATAAACTTTTAATGCCAGCTCTATGCGTGACACAATTTGTTGTATTTATTTATTCATTCATCTATACTCATTGTATAGCCACCATATGCCAGAGTCTGTGGATATGGCAAGGGTCCCGACAAATACACACTCTGCCTTCAGGAATCTCAGAGCACAAGCAATAAACAGTATTCACAAAGAGAATGTCAGAGGAAAGGTAAAGGTATTTGGCAACACTTTACAGATGAACCTAACAACACCAAGGGTGGGGCGTCAGGGAAATCTTCCAAGAGGAAGAGATATTAAAACTAAGAGACCAGGGACAAGTAAGACATAACCAGGCCTGGAGTGTGAGGGTGGAGAATGCTGAAACAGTAGGAATCCTGAGAGATTCCTTCTGGACATGGCTTCCTCCATTTTTATTAACATGAGCTGAGATGCCTTTTAGATGATTAGCGAAGGACTGGCTAAATTAGAAATTTGTAGGACTGAAAACGTTCAGTGCTTGTTAAGATAGTGTGTGTGTTTGAAATTTGAATGTGCATAAATAATGGAGGAGGTTGAATTAGAGAGGTAAGCCAGCTAGGACTGCATTGTGGGGACCAATAGGAATGAGAGCCACCCCCAGTTAGTTAGTCAGTCAGCTTCAGGAAAAGAGAGTGCAGTGCCCCTTTCCTGGGACATGCCTTCTGGCTCCAGGAAACTCCCTTCCTTCTGGGTGAGAGAATTGGCAACAAATGAAGCTTATGAATTGAATCTGACTATATGTGTGTGTGTGTGTGTGTGTGTTTTGCTGTTATATGAAATGAAAGCAACCTAACTCACCTCTGTATTGAGGCCTATGACTATATTAATCAGGGTTCTCCAGAGAAACAGGAAATATATATATTAAATATTGGAATTGGCTCAGACAATTACATAGGCTGAGTTCCATGATCTGCCATCTAAAACCTGGAGAACCAGGAAAGCCAGTTGGTGTCACTCAGTCTGGGTCTGAGGGCCTGAGAAGCAGGGGAGCTGATGGTATAAGACCCAGTCCTAAGTCAAAGGCCTGAGAACCAGCAGTGCCTATGTCTGAGGGCAGGAGAAGATGGATATACTGACAAAACAGGAGGACAGCCACCCTTTCTTAGCCTTCTTGTTCTGTTCAGGCCCTCACCCAACTGGATGATGCCCACATACATTGAGGAGAATGGTGTTCTGAATGAACGATAGTACCATACTAGAGGCCTGGTGCATGAAATTCGAGCATGGGGTGGGGAGATGGAGGGCCTTCAGCCCAGCTTGTGCCCTCTCGCAGTCGAGACCTCTTGGGGGATGTCTGACTGCCTGTTTACAGGCCTAAACCAGCAGTCGGACATCCCTCTTGCAATCTGGGATGCTGCATGCACCAGTGACTATACTTTTCATACAGGTGAAAGGCAACTTGCTGTTGTATGGGCAGCTACATTTTTGTGCCCTGATTATAAAAAGTAGTACATAACATGATCCTTCTGAGGCAGTAGTACCATCTACCCCATCTTATGGGTGGAAAAACTGAAGCAGAGAGAAGTTAAGTAATTGGCTTTGTCACACAGTTATAAGTGTCAGAATCAGGGCTGACCACAAAATGTGCAGGCCAGAGTCCATGCATGCCATCACTGCATCATCCTGTTTTTTTCAGTGTTAGAGTAGGCTTGCCAGGTTTTAATTTTTAAATCTAAGAGACTGTTCCCAATATATAGGGTAGGGTCCCTAGCCTGGCCGGTGATTAGGTCTGATCTGTGGGGTGACCAGCGAGGTGATCAAAGGGCCCCCACTGGCACCTGCCTTGGCTGGTGGCCTAGTGCCGCCCCCACACCGGTCCCGTCCACTGCCAACTGGTCTTCCTCCATTTGGTCTATTTGCATATTAGGGTTTGATGTAGATAAATTGTGCACACCACTCATTAAATGTATTCCTAGATATTTTACTTTATACTTTTGTTGCATAATATAAATTTTTTTTATTATAATTTTAAACTGGTTATTGATGCTATATGAGAAAGCTAATTACTTATTTTGTTGGCTTGCAATTACTTAGAAGAAATGCATTACCTTGTAAACCCTTCATGACTAAGACTGTGTTTCTGTTGCTTTCGTACATGAATGACAATTTCAATGGGTATAGAAGTCTATGTTCAGAATATTTTCTTTTCATTGAAAATTGCAGGTATGACTTCAACTGTCTAACAGCACTTATGTTACTGAGATGTCTGATGCTAACCTGTTTTATCTTTTTGTTTAGTACCTTACTTGAATTTCTCTGTTGGGTCCTTATAGAATATGTGCATTATCCAAAATTAAAATGTTTCCTCCAAGTATTTTTATGTCCAATTCTAATAATTATTTTTTCCCCTCTGGTATTTAACCAAAATTAAATTTTCAAATTAGGAATTTTTTTCATTGATTTAATATGTATTTTTAACATGTACTTTTATTGATTTCAGAGAGGAAGGAAGAGGGAGAGAGAGATAGAAACATCAATGATGAGAGAGAATCATTGATGGGCCGCCTCCTGCATGCCCCAAACTGGGGATTGACCCCGCAACTCTGGCATGTGCCCTGACTGTGAATTGAACTGTGACCCTGGTTCAGAGGTCAACACTCAATCACTGAGCCACGCCAGTGGGGCTGATTTAATAATTTTTGCTCCATTTTCATGTACCTTGTGAATAATGTAAATTTTTACTGTAGACATGTTTATTTCCTTCTTAACTCTTATTCTTCCATCAGAATTATCTTATACTTTTCCTTTAAGTTACAAAAGAATTTTGAGAGCTGCCCTTCTATTTTACTAATTTATTTTTCTAACATGTTGAATCTATTCTTTACTGCCTCTATTGAATTTTAATTGGGGAAATTTTAAAAATTTGGGAGCAAGTTTTATTTTATAAGATTGATATAGCATCAATTAAGAAAACAATTAAATATGTGATTGTTAAAAACAATCTTTCTTGTTAATCTTTTGGCAGGTTTATTCTTTATTTCCTGGGGATATTCAGTAGTGAGGAAACTATAGCAGAAGGTTCCCCTGCTGAGACTTATTCATGGTGGGGACACACAGATCACTGGGCACCACTCACTCTCCTACCTGGTTGGCCTTCCTAGTAAGCAGACCCACTTTACTCAACAGGACTCCCTGACCAAATGAAAGACAGAGCTGCTCCTTCCTAAAGTTCTGACTAACAGAAAGCTACCATATATATATAATCGTATTTCTTGCAGTAGCCCAAAGATAGTTGGAGTACTTCCCCCCTTTCTCTAGTTGTAAACAACTGCTCTTAAATAGACTTCACTGTCTTAATGCCAGTTAGGACACCATCCAGGCAAAGTGGAGGCAGGCTGAGAGCTGCAGTCTGCAGTTTTGAGTATGGCAATTGTAAAGTTAGAAGTTCCCCTCTGGCCTTCCCTTACCTACTGCCATTTCCACCTCCCTTCTCTCTTATCCTAGCCGTGTCTGTGAGTTTCTGTCCGTTTAAGTCCCACATAGGCTTTTCCTTTGTACAAGATAAAAGTCACTTCGGTTAAGGCTCACCTGGACTCCACATTCCTGAAACCCCACCACATTTCTCTTTTGTGAATAGTGGCTGCCCTTTCTGTTTTTCTTCTCTCCCTCCCTTTCTTCCTCCCTTCCTTTCTCTTCTTTCTTTCTTTTTTCCTTTTGAGTGTTTAAGGCAATTTTTCTTTTCTTTTCTTTCCTTTTCTCTTCTTTTCTTTTCTTTTTTGTCATTTCAATGGAGACATTAGAGAAGAGAAAGCTTGTGGTGACACCAAATTATTATCTTAACCAGAATTCTACATTTTCATTTTAATGTTAGTCTTATTAGCTTTAAATAGAAGAATGATTTTATACTGGAACCTAAACAAAATAAAGAAAAGGGAAGGAAGGAAGGGAAAGCGAAATGGAAAAAGTACCCAGACAATAAAACTGTAAAATCACCACAGTGGCTGGCAAATTTACTATGATTAACTTTTTCTAAATGACAATAGTTTGCTACCAATAAATGCAGTGGTGTATACCTTGTAATAGTAAAATATTTTGAAGGAAAGTTACAATAAAAAGAAATGAACAGATGTATGCCTAATTTCACTATCTAAGTCCTTCAATCCACCAAATTCACCCCCTTGTTTTATAACAAATCGAAGTCAACACTGACCTTTGAGTAACCTCCTGCTGATGTCTTTGGTCTTTGTGGAAAAAAACTGAGAAACAAACAAAAAGGAATAGCTTTAATTTCAAAGTTTCTCTTTCCACAGCATGACAACTTGTTAAGGTGTTGCAGACCAAGTCAATTCCTCCAGCTTTCTAATATAATTTTTTTGATCACAAAACTCCACTTAATAATGGATGGACCCCCAGAACAGACTGACAGAGGTGTGAGGGGAGGGGATGAGGGCAATTGGATGAACGAAGATGAAGAGATTAGCAAAGAACATGTGTGCATAAGCCATGGACACAGATAACAGTGTGGTGATGAGTGGCCAGAGGAAGAGTAGGAGTGGGGACCTGGTGGAGGTGGGCAAATGTGTAGAAAATGGGGAGCATCTGTAATTGTGTCAGATTATAATAAAAATAATAATGAAATATCATTTTAATATTTTAAAAAAGGATCAAGCAATCCCTGATACTCTTCCTCAGCTCCGTGGCTTGTTGGCAGGAGAACTCTTGGAAGACAGGTTGGTGTCCTGCAGCAGTTCACCGTGTTGGATGGACTCACATGCTCCCCGACATTGCTCCAGCTGTCCTCCTTCACACATGGCTACCTGGCCCTCCATTACCAATGAAATAAATCCTCTAGAAGTTTACTTGTAAGCAAACAACACCATTAAACATTTAAGTTCCAAGTAGTTTACTAAAATGATGGTATACTATGATGCAGCCATTAAAAATCTTTATGAAGAGATTTTCAACATAAAATGCTAATTATATAGAAAAGTTCTATGACACAAATAAAAAATAAAGGTGACACAGGGAAGATTAATATATCAACTGTGGAAAGGAAAATATATTATAAAAGAGTGAAAGAGAATATACTAAAATGCTAATAGTTATTGCCTAAGGAAGGTGACTATGCATAATAGTTTATTTGTCTTTATAAATACTAGTATGTCTAAATTTCTAGAAAATGCATTTTTGGACAATTTGTATTTTTTTAATGACTGAATAACTTCAAGTTTTTAATGACATGAGACATCAAGTAGATAACGGCACATTGGTAACTTATCTACATTGTATGATTTCAACTAAAAATTATGTATAAATAATATGGGGGAAAGCTAATAGAAATTCTCATCTCTAGGTGAGATAATGAATGATGTATTAATTTTATGTTAGATAACAATGCCTGAGTAAGACAGAGGAGAAACAAGAAAACCACTATGCTCCTAATACTCCTAATAAACCCTGTGCTTCAAATACTTTGGATAAAAGTTACAGTTGTCTTCAGAAAATAAGTATTTTAACCTCAAATATTTCAAGGTAACATATTTTATACAAATGCACAGTGGCAAAAAAAGTTTCTCAAAAATATTTTTATCCTAAACTAGGGTCGGCCCAAATGAAATGAAATCCTGTGAGAAAAGAGAAAATAACATAGGTCTAGCTAAAGAAGCATCAATAAAACAAGGATCCTGGCAGGACTCTGGGATGCAATGCAAAAGTACGTGAATATGCACTTCAGAGGATGGCAGAGGAAGAGCCCCTCTGCCTTCCTCTTTCACTTAAAAAAATTTTTTTCTCTTTGTTTACAGTCTTTGGAAAGACAGTCTGATGCACAGAGGTAGACGAATAGCGGGATCATCTTCTAATTCTCTCAGACTTGCAGACAGGTTTGCTTTGGGGTTCCACTGTCCAGGGAGTGCATTGTTAGCCACATGTGTATGTGTAGATCCCCTGAATAAGTATGGTGGTGTGTGTTTGGGTTAGTGAGGGAATAAGGTCAGGGAATTGCCTAAATTAGGAAATATTATTGCTTTTGCCAAAAGAAGGAAGTGAAAACATCTGATGGAGTCACCAGACAATCCAAATCATACATTATTTCACACATTTGCAGAAACCTCTGGTGACTTGATAGTTTGTATGAAACTCCACAGAGCCTCTATCTGAAATGAACAGGCTTCATTTACCTATTAGGAAAGACTACAACACGACACTGAGAAGACAAAGATAAAATGCAAACAGCTAAGTATATTAGGAGATGTCAGGCATAATCAATAACTTCACTATATCTATACATGGTAGGAAAGGATAAAATAAATATTGGACCCAAGTCTTTATCTTTCCATAGCTCTCTAAGTAAAAATAATAATAATAATGATAATGATAATGATAATGATAATGATAAGAATAATAATAATCTACACTAATAAAAGAGAAACATGGTAATTGGCGTACGACCGCTACCCTTTTCATTGGCTAATCAGTGAGTATATGCAAATTAACTGTCAGCCAAGATGGCAGCTGGCAGC
>NW_005354490.1:147226-167317 GCF_000412655.1 Myotis brandtii | reverse complement strand
TTTTTGTGCACCGGGCCTCTAGTAATAATAATAAAATCTTTATATCATTCTGAGTAATTTCTTTTGGAAAGAAAATGTTTTAAGAAAATACTGGTACACTTCCAATCAAAATGGTGGAGTAGCTAATGTCTGTGCTTAACTCTTCTCATGATCACATCAAAATAACAATTAAATTATAGAACAATCACTGAAAACTAGATAAACAGAATTCGGATACATAAGAATATAAAGAACAAGCCACATCAAATTGGTAGGAGAGGCTGAGAGGCAGAACAGTCAGTTCCCACAGCCAAGTGTGGCAATTAGGAATTGGGAGGATATCTTGGCTATGGAGGTACCACCTGAGGAGTGAGGTGTCCCAGTCCCATATTGCGTTCCCCAGCCTGCGGCACCAGTACCTGGGAGAGAAGTCCCCATAATATCCGACTGTGAAAAACAGTGGGGGTTGCCTCTGAGAAAGACAAAAGGCTACTAGATACTGAAGTGCTGCTTTTAAATGGCCTGTGCACAGGTTCACTTGCTCACAGCCTTACTCATTCTAAGCTCCAGTGCAGGGACTGCAGCCCAAAATGCACCAGAGAGCTATGGGAGGAACTAAATTGAGAGGCAAGTTTTGGAGAACTCTCCCCTGATATGAATGTGCTAGCAGACACCATTGTTCTTTTGTAGAGTTCCCCTCCTGCCTAGCTGGAGACAAAGCTATGCTCTCCATTAACCTGGCTACCATGGTTGGCCTCTCCCTGGGGATTCTCTGATAAACCACCCACTTCCACCCAGTTCACCCATCCCACCAGAGCCTCTTCCACACCTTCTGCATATAAGCAGACCACTTTGGCTCACACTGCAAATGCATTCAAAGATCCACAAATACCAAAAAAGCAGGGGCCGGCCTTAGTGTACATTGCAGGTCCTGCCAAGTGGGTTCAAGCAAAGCAAAACCAGTGACTGGTCTCAGCTTGCAGTATTCAGTTTCTTCAGGTATCCCAAGTCTGGCATAAGTGGTGGCTGGCCTCAGCTTACATCATAGTGCCCATCATAGGGTTCCAAGACGTGTACACGTGGCATCTAGGCTTGGTTCACAGAGTAGCCTCTCCCAAGTGCCTCCGAGTTTGACAAAAGTGGCAACCAGTTATAGATCAGTTTGTAGCTCTTACCAAGTGGCCCGAAGCTCAGCCTAAGCAGCAGCTGACTTGGCCGGCCCTGAAGTACCCCCCAGAAATGTCCAGAACTAACACACCCAGTGATCACCTCTAGACTCCACCGGAGCTGCTCCTAATCATTTCCATAAATGACACACATGAAGGAAGGATTCACTTGGCCTCGGGGCCCTGCTGAAGTGATTCCCAATTGGTGGGGTCAGTCCCTGCACAGCAGCTCATCTGCTGTGGTCATGGCCTGTCCTCACAGCGAGTCAGTCTGAGGGTCAACCCCACCCACTGACATGCCAGGAGAAATTGGGTCTTGACTACAACACAAGGGCACAAACAGTACACACCAGGGATACTCCTGAATAACCTGGCTCAGGGGACCAGAGAGACTGATGCTGTGGAAACTACAGGACACATTCTACATAAGGTCATTCTGTCAAGATCAGGAGACTTAGCAATTCTAACTAACACAAAGAAACAGATAGAGGAATCAACCAAATAAAATAATTGTCCCAAATAAAAGAATTGGACTAAACTCCAGGGAAAGAACTAAGTGAAATGGAGATAAGCAAGTTATCAAATATAGAGTTCAAAAAACTGGTTATAAAGATGCTCAATGAACATAAGGAAAGAATATAGAAACTCAGTGAGATTTCAACAAAGAGATAAACAGAGATAAAAAAATTTTTAAGAATATAGAAATCTTGAAAATAAATGTGTCAAAATTATATAATTAACTGAAATGAAGGAATATATTAGATGGAGTCACCAGCAGATTAGATGAAGTACAGGATCACATCCGTGATTTGGAAGACAAGATAACAGAAAACACACAATCTGTACAGCATAAAGAAAAGAGAATTTTTAAAAATTAGGATAGTTGAAGGAACTTCTGAGACAACATCATATATTTGCATCATAGGATTTCCAGGACAAAAAGAGAGATAGAAAGAGATTGAAAACTCATTTGAATAAATAATGACTGATGATTATATAATTTATAAAGTGTTTCCCCCAGTAATATAAGCACCCACCTGGAAACATACATAGTTTTTATAATATTATTGACTATATTCCCTATGCTGAACTTTACATCCTCATTAATATTTTATACCAATTTTATTTCTTTAAATTTTTCACCCATCCCCTCCACCCTCCTACCCTCTGGCAAACATGAATTTGTTTTCTGCATTTATGAGTCTATTTCTGTTTTGTTTGTTTATTTTGTTCTTTAGATTGCACATATAAGTGAAGTCATATGGTATTTGTCTTTTGTACACCTGAAACTAATATAAAATAATATTGAATATCAATTGTAGTTGACTGAAAACTTCTCTAATTTGGTATAATGAACAAAATAAACCAATGAACAAAATAAACCAATGAACAAAATAGATCCAGAAACATAGAACTATGTAACACACTGATGAATTTCAGAGGGAAGGTTTGGGGGTGGGGGGTGGAGAGATTAACCAGGGAACTTATATACATATATGCATAGCCCATGGACATAGACAATAGTGTGGTGAAGGCTTAGGAGAGGTGGGTGCAGGGAGGAGGGGGGGTCAGTGGGAAGAAACAAAAAAATAAATAAATAAAGATGCCCTAGCCCATTTGGCTCAGTGGATAGAGCGTCAGACTGTGGACCAAAGGGTCCTGGGTTCAATTTTGATCAAGGGCACGTACCTTGGTTTAAGGTTCCTCCCTAGCCAAGGACCTGGTTGGGGTGTGTACAGGAGGCAATCAATCGATATGTTTCTCTCACATCGATGTTTCTCTCTGTCTTTCCCTCCCTCTTCAACTCTCTCTAAAAAAAAAAAAAAATCAATGGAAAAATATTCTTGGGTGAGGATTAACAATAACATCTCTATATATAAAAGCCTAAGCGACCGTCTGACCATCTGACTGTCCGACCAGTAGCTATGACACCCAATGACCACCAGGGGACAGACACTCAAAGCAGGAGCTGCCAAGTGACAGCAACTTTGCAGAGTGCCATCTCGCACTCTGGGACCCCTTGAGGGATGTCGGACTGCTGGTTTCCGGCCAATCCCCGCAGGCCAGACCGAGAAACCCCACCTGCCAGAGGGACCCAGCTCACTCCACAGATGCCCTTTGAGCCTCAAGGCCACCCCAGGTGTGGCTGGTCAGGGAGTGACCGCAGGAGGTTGGCTCCAAGGCATGTCTGGCCCTTCTCGCCTAATCCTTTCAATGTGCATGAATCCATGCACCAGGTCTCTAGTAAATAAATAAATAAATAAATAAATAAATAAATAAATAAATAGACATCTGTAATACTTTCAACAATAATGATAAATTTTAAAAAATAATAAATAAAAGAAATAGACTTACTAGTCCAGGAAGTGCAGAGTCCCAAGCAAAATAAACCCAAAGAGGCTCACAACAAGACACAAAACACATCATAATTAAAATGCCAAAGGTAAAATACAGAAGAGAATTTTTAAAAGTAGCAAGAGAAAAGCAGTTAGTTATATACAAGGGAGCTCCAAGTGGCTATCAGCTGATTTTTCAAACTATGCACAACAGAAGTGAATGGCATGAAATATTCAAAGTGATAAAAGACAAAAACCTATAACCAAAATTAGTTTACCCAGTAAGGTTATTATTTAGAATGAAAAGAGAGATAATATTTCCAGATAAGAAACAGCTAAAGAAGTTAATCAGTTAATCACCAAAAAACCAACATTGCAAAAAATGTTAAAGGGTCATCTTTTAAAAACATATTTTTTATATTTTTTAAATCTTTTTAAATCCTCGCCCAAGGATATTTTTTTCCATTGATTTTTTAGAGAGAATGGAAGGGAGGGAGGTGAGGGAAAGAGAAAGAGAGAGAAACATTGACATGAGAGAGAGACACATTGTTTGCCTGCCTTCCCCTGGCTTCCTGACAGGGGCCGAGGTACATGCCCTTGACCAGAAATTGAACCCATGACCCTTTGGTTCGTGGGCCGATGCTCTAACCAGTATGTAAAACCTTCCAGGGCTAAAGGGTCATCTTGAAGTAGAAAAGAAAGATAACATAGTTAAATAAGAAAATATAGAAAAGAAAAAATCTCACTTACTTACAAAGGTAGTAAAAGCAATGAATCAACCAATTATAAAACTGGTACAAAGTTTAAAGACAAAGGTAAGAAGATCGTGTGTAATTACCACAATGAACTAAGGGATACACAAACACACATATACAAAAGAAGGGAAAAATAATGTCAGAAACATAAACATGAAGGGGGCGAGTAAAAATTGCAGTGATTTTAGAATGTATTTGAGTTTAAGCGACCATCAACTAAAATAGACTGCTATAAACATAGCTTGGTATATATGAAGCACATTGTAACCACAAACCAAAATGTATACAGATACAAGAAATAAAAAGAAAGGAATGCAAACATAACACTATAGAAAGTCATCAAGATCCAGGAGAAAAAGGAGCAAGAGACTAAGAAACAAGAGATTAAAAATAAATGGTAAACAGTAAAAAATGGCAATAACTACATACCTATCAATAATTACTTTAATTGTAAATGGAATAAATGCTCCAATCAAAAGACATAGAGTGACTGAATGAATTAAAAACAAACAAACCAAACATGTGCTGCCTACAAGAGAGATAAAAAAGAAAAAAACACACATACACAGACTGAAAGTAAGGGGATGGAAAAAGATATTTCATGCAAACGAAAACAAAAACATTGGCATAGCAATACTTATCACAGACAAAACAGACTTTAAAACAAAGGCTGTAACAAGAACCAAAGAAGGGCATTTTGTAATGATAAAAAGATGAATCCAAAAGAGGACATAACTTGTGTAAATGTCTGTGTAGCCAATATATGTGCCCCTAAATATATAAAGCAAATACTGACAGACATAAAGGGAGAAGTAGGAGATTTTAAAACTCCATTGACATCAATGGGTAGACCACTCAAACAGAAATCAACAAGGAAACAGCTGTCATAAATGACATTTTATACCAATTTGAGTTAATAGATATTCTTAGGACATTTCACCCAAAAGCAACAGAATATACATTTTTTTCAAGTGCACATGTTACATTTTCCAGGATAGACCACGTGTTATGAAACAAAACAAATCTCAATAAGTTTAAGAAGATTGAATCAAATCAAGAATCAGTAAAAGTAGGAGGATGACCACTCTCACCAGTTTTATTCAATAGTGTTGGAATTCCTAACCAGAATAATCAGAAAAGAAAAAGAAATAAAAGTATCTGAATTGGAAAAGAAGTAAAATTGTCATTATTTACAGTGGACATGACACAGTAAATAGAAAATTCTAAAGATTCCATACAAAACAAACAAACAAACAAACACAAACAACTCACTTTGAGAACTGATAAACGAATTCAGTAAAATAGCAGGATCCAAAATAAATATTCAGAAGTCAGTTGCATTTTATATACCAATAACAAACTATCAGAAAGAGAAATTAATAATGCAATATTTTATAATTGAATCAAAAAGAATAAAATACCTAGAAGTAAATTTAACCAAAGAGATAAAATGCCTGTATTCAGAAAACTATACGACATTGAAAAAAATTAAAGAAGACACAAGTAAATGAAAGGATATGCCCTTTTAATATATAGGAAGAATTAATATCATGAAAATGTCCATATTCCACAGAGAAATCTATAGACTCAATGCAATTCCTTCAAATACTAATGACACCTTCCCCAGAACTAAAACAAATAATCCTAAAATTTATATGGCATCACAAAAGACACTGATAGCTAAAGCAATATTAAGAAAGTACAAAGTTGGAGGTATAACATTACATAATATCAAACTATACTAAAATAATATAGTAATCAAAACAGCATGATACGGGAACAAAAACAGACAGATACATCAATGAAACAAAATAAAGAGCCCAGAATTAAAACTATATTTAAATTGTCAATTAATGTAGGACAAAGAAGGAAAAAAATACACAAGGGGAAAAAGTCTCTTCAATAAATTGTGTTGGGAAAACTAAACAAATACATGCAAAAGAAATGAATCTAGACCACTTTATCACACCATATACTAAAATGAACTCAAAATGGATTAAAAACTTAAATATAAGACTCAGAAACCATAAAATTTCCAGAAAAAAACATAGGCAGTAAACAACTTGAAGTCCATCAACCTAAAAGGTTTTTGCACAGTGAAGAAAACCATCAACAAAACAAAAAGACAACCACCTGCACAAAAAAAGATATTCACCAAAGATACATCAGATAAAGGGTTAATAGTCAAATATATAAGGAATTCATACAACTTAACACCAAGAAAATAATCAAACTAAAAATGGACAGAGGACCTGAATAGACATTTTCCCAAAGAGAATATATAGAGGGCCAACAGACTTATGAAAAGAGCTGCATATCATTAATCATCAGGGAACAGCAAATTTAATCCCAATGAGATATCACCTCACACCTGTCAGAATGGCTATCATCAATAAATTAATGAATAATTGTTGGTGAGAATGTAGAGGAAAAGGAATACTCATGCACTGTATGTAAGATTGTAAATTAGTGCAGCCACAATGAAAAACAGTATTGAAATTCTTCAAAAAATTAAAAATAGAACTACCATGTGAACCAGCAATTTCACCCTTGGGTATTTATCAATAGAAATCCATAACACTGATTTGAAAAGATATATTCAGCACAATGTTCATTGCAGCATTATTTACAAAAGCCAAAATATGGAAGCAATCTAAATGTCATTCAATATCTGAATGAATAAAGAAGTGTTACATAAATACAATGGATTATTACTTAGATATGAAGAAGAATGAAATCTTACTGTGTAAAAACATCATAACAGTGTTCATTATGACTTTGTATTTATTTAGTAAACTTTTCCAACTAGTAAAATGGATTAATGGGGAAAGAGAAGAATGAAAATCTCATAATTATCTCTTTTAGTGGTTAAAGAAATTACACTTATTTAAAGCAAAAATTCAAATTTAATACATTTCAAAATCCCAATGAGGAATTTTCAATATATTTAATTTTTTAAATATGTTTTTGTGTTTTAATCACAGTGGACATTCAATATTATCTAAATTTCATATGTACAGCATAGTGGTTAGACATTTATATAACATTACAGGCCTGGTACACAAAAGTCGTGCACTGGAGAGGGCAGTGTCCCTTAGCCCAGCTTGCACCCTCTCGCAGTCCAAGACCCCTCAGGGGATGTCCGCCTGCCAGCAGTCGAACATGCTTCTCACAGTCCAGGACCCCTTGCTCCTTACCACCCACCTGCTCGCTGCTCCTTAGCGCTGCCGCGGAGGCGGGAGAGGCTCCCGCCACCACCACTGTGCTCACCAGCCATGAGACTGGCTACTGGCTGAGCAGTGCTCCCACCACAGGGCAGCTCCTGCATTGAGCATATGCCCCCTGGTGGTCAGTGCAATCATAACAACCAGTCATTCTGGTCGTTCCACCATTATGGTCACTTAGGCTTTTATTATATAGATAAAGTAATCCTACAATAAGTTTAGTATCCATCTGACACCATACATAGTTATTACAATATTATTGACTACATTCCTTATACTGTACTTTACTTCCCCATGACTATTCTGTAATTGACAATTTGTAGTTCTTAATCCCTTACCTTTTCATCCAGCCCTTCCCATTTGGTGATCTTTTATTTGTACTCTGTATCTGTGAGTCTGTTTCTGTTTTGTTTATTTGTTTTGTTTTTTAGATTCCACATATAAGTGAAATCATATGGTATTCGTCTTTGTATGACTTACTTTATTTAGCATAATATCCCCTAAATCCACCCATGTTGTCACAAATGGTAATAATTCATCATGCTAGTTTAAGTTATGCTTTGGCCTTATGAATTGTAGGCTCATACATGAATTGTGGTATCATCAGGCACATGGGAAGTCAGTCCTGTCACTACAGCTACACTATTCATCTTCTCCCTTTGTATCTCCAGTAGCCCCTGAGCCTACAACCATGTATGAGTTGGGTAGGACCAGACCTCAGAGAGTTGTTAGGGTGGCACTAATACAGCTTACTAGGCTAATGACAAGTCTGAAGTAGGCCCAACACAGGAACCGTGGTGCCAGTTTGCCGCGTGGCAAAAACAACCTTCACCCCAAAGCAACAAAACTCAGTCTCTCTGTGTGTGTCTCTGGCACCCCCTAGCTTACCCAGAATTCCTCAAACATTTTTCAAAAAAGACTGAAATTCCAGCCCAGGCTGGCCACCACCGACAGAGCCTAACATTGTGTGTGAGGTTGCTAGGTTGGGGCCCTCCAGAGATTGTCAAGGTGGGGCTAGTGTAGCTCTCCAGGCTAATGCCATATGGAGGGAGTGGTTGACCCAGGAAAGATGGCCACCGTGGGTGGTGTGAGAGAGGAACTCAACACAGGTACATTAGCTACTATCCCTCCAGCTCTCTCTCTCTCTGAAGCCAAACAACTCAGTCTCTCCCTGTAACCCGGCATCCTTTCTGCTATTTTCCCTCAGCTGGAGCCCAGGGTGAGTATCAGGGAGCAAGATACTGTACTAGTATATTGTTCCTTTTAGAAGATGCCTCAGTTTCCAGATACCTCCCATCTCACTCAGTTGGATGGAATCTCCACTGGTTTACACAGCTACGTGTTATGTGGACACCGTGGGTGGTGTGAGAGAGGAACTCAACACAGGTATATTAGCTACTATCCCTCCAGCTCTCTCCCTCTGAAGCCAAACAACTCAGTCTCTCCCTGTAACCCAGCATCCTTTCTGCTATTTTCCCTCAGCCGGAGCCCAGGGTGAGTATCAGGGAGCAAGATACTGTAGTAGTATATTGTTTCTTTTAGAAGATGCCTCAGTTTCCAGATGCCTCCCATCTCACTCGGTTGGATGGAATCTCCACTGGTTTACACAGCTATGTGTTATGTGGGCTCCTCTTCCTGGCACTGGTGTGGGTTTGAGATCCCTTTGCTCCTTAGAAGGGACCTGTGCAGCTGAGATGTCACTCTAGATTCTTAATTACCACATGTAAGTGCAGGACCAGCCCGTTTCACAGTCTCAATGTGGCTTCTTCTGTAGGTTCTTAGTTGTGAGACTTCTGTTCAGCTAGTCTTCATATGGTTATTCCAGTTGATGGTTCTATATTTTAGTTTTAATTTTGATCATGGGAGGAGTTGAGTGCAACTTCCACCTACTCTGCCATCATAGGTCTCCAAACGGTATTCAATTTTAAATAGTATCTGTTCTTTTTAGGATGTCTGTTGGTTAATATTATAACTTTCAAGTAATAAATTTAAACATGCGTTACTTGAGATAGTATTTGTTAATTTTCTTTCATTAAAATCAAGAATTCAGCATATTAAAGCTACTTCTTGCTTTCTTCCCCTTCCTCTTTATTTGTCTTCATTTTATTTTTTATGTTGTTAAATATTATAACTTTTCTATTATGTTTTTTTTTATCATAATTAAGTCTTTCTTCCCTGACCAGCATAAAGGTTTGCTAAGATCCCACAGGCAGGTCGATGGCATCAGTGGGAATATGACTGTGGATGGGTCATTTGTTGTAGAGCCATCCTGTGCTATGCACCCCTCAAGACGATAATGCAGCCTTGCGTGCATGCATATAGTTTCCCCAATATTGAGGTCCAAGGGACTCTTCTCTAAATTTATTTCAGTTTAAAAAGCTTAATGCAGTTTTTATGGAAAGATGATGAAATGTTCTGATTGAAATGTTGACCCAGGTCTATAGCTCAGAAGCTGTGTGGCCCACGACCAGCCCCTTCCATTTTCTGGGCCTCATTCTTCTCATTTGTAGACAGAGAAAACCTGGTCTGTCTTTGCTAATTTCAATATTCTAAATTATTGAATATTACAATGACATGTGTTTCAGGTACAATAGCAGCAGACCTAGAGTCTGAGTTCTAACAAATATTTCTAATTCCATTTTTCTACGTGACCCAGAGTGACTGCCAAAGACTTATTATTTCTTTTATCATTTTTGGTACTTGGGGATATTTTGAAAACATGAGGCAACCACCATTAAAGGCTTTATTAGTTATTTTTGTTTCTGCAAGGAAGAATGCTCTTACTAATCCTACCATATGCATTTTAAAATATAAAATTATCATTTAACCCTCGCCACAATAGTCAGGGCTAATATTTGGATAAAGCTGGATATAATAATATGTTGTACTAAATAAAGCAACCAGCAATTTATTCTGCACTTTTCCATCCAGGACCTAGATTCATTTTCATTTTCTCTTTTTTTCTAGTGGTTGTGGGATTAGCACTGGAAATGGAGATTTTGCTTCAAAATGCTGGTTTGAGACATACAAAGCAAAGAGTCACTTGTAACTCAATAAGGGCCTGTAAGCAGATTTCCAGGCTTTCCACAAAGTCAGGAATCATTTCTGGTAGCTCTATCTCAACGCTTCCCTCTCATTTTCTTTATAAGAGGGGTCTGACCTAACACTTGGCCTTATCAGCCCCCACAGATGCTGCTCAGTGTCTCTTGCTGCCAATTTTGGCTCAGCATGGTGTCTCCCCAACCCACTGATTGTCGGTTGCCATAACAACATTAGGCAGAGGAGGGAGTTCTGGTGGTGCAGTGGTTGGGCCAGGTGGAGTGGAGGAGGTAGAACAGAGAGCTAAGCCACACCAAGTCCCCAGTTCCATTAAGGACAGGATGATCAGAAGAAAGGTGGCCATAGGAAATGGAGAAGCCACTGAAGGGATGAAGTGATGTGGAAGAAGTAGAATCAGTTATTGCGAATTAGCCGAGTCTCTCCTCAGGTGCCCCTGAAGTTAGGGAGGGATGAAGAAGCTGGTGAGGAAAAGTGACAGGAGAAAATAAAAAAGGTTTAAAAAATTACAAAGAAGCATAAGAAAAATGGACACCAAAAAGAGACATTTCTGCAACTGGAAAAATGTTCATCTCAGATATTGTGAATATACTAAAGACATTCTTTTCTGTGGTTCATCTGTACTTGGACTAATGTTATTTTAACAGGAAATTAGAGGAAAGGGAGAGACAACTTTAGGACAGAAATGATACCCATCAGTCTTGGTTAAGATAGACTACTTGCCGAAACCGGTTTGGCTCAGTGGATAGAGCGTCGGCCTGCAGACTGAGGGGTCCCGGGTTCGATTCTGGTCAAGGGCATGTACCTGGGTTGCGGGCACATCCCCAGTGGGAGATGTGCAGGAGGCAGCTGATCGATGTTTCTCTCTCATCGATGTTTCTAGCTCTCTATCTCTCTCCCTTCCTCTCTGTAAAAAATCAATAAAATATATTTAAAAAAAAAAGATAGACTACTTGTTCAGGCTTTCTTAAATTTGTAAACGATGGTTGAGAATACCTAATTTGTCTTCCTCCCTAATTGTTAATGACTTCAATGAGTTTTTGAATATTTAAATGCCTGGTGAACTCTAAAGCATTCTACCAATACAAGAGCTCATTACTTTATCTTGATTTTTATCATTATCAATATTGAATACTCTTTTATCCTCCCATTCTCTTTTGAACTATCTTTGGAAGATTTATTTTATTTTTTCATTAATTATAGGATATTTTGGACTCATATATGTTTCTCACAGGAACAATTGAGATTTAAATCAAATAAACCCAGATAATTTTCATCTGCCATGGTTACTATCACTAGAAAGGTCATAGAGTTGGTGACTACTTCAATTCAATTATTCATATCTCCATTCAATCAAAAGTTCCTTTATGCTGTATATCTTCGATGGCTTTCTTTTTCTCTGGACCAAATTTCCCAGGAAAAAGGAAAGCAAAATGAGGAAAGATAAACTATATATTGTATAAATGTATGGAAAAAGCACAATACTATATCTAAAAGTGACGTTAGAGATCAGAAAGTACAATGTTCCTTAACCTTTAATTGGGTATGGGTTCTTAGTGATCTTTTAAAGTACATATCCCGATTTGGAAGGTCCAGATGGAGCAAGACTACAGTTCTAACATGTTCCCAGATGTGCTGATACTGTATGTCCTTGAGAAGCAAGGATCTATTATCATGGTATTCAAAGATTATAAGTTGCAGAATACTTTCTTTTTATAAAACCTGACAGGACAACTGAAAACACACCTGTGAACTGAAGTGATGGTGGGGGACCCAGAGACCTAGCTGTCCTCTCACAGTCCCTGGGGTCTTTTGAGTCATTTTCTAGGCACTTTCTATGGAAAATCTTGGAATCTGTGGAACACTCTATGAAATACTCAGATTACTATAAAACTGTATTTTAATAACAAGAAAACAGGGACTCAAGAGAGTTTAAATATCAATAAATGAGTTCATAATATTATATATCCATACACATATATACCCAATATACATAAATTTAAAACATTTACATGAAGACATCTGCATATGCATTGTAGAGAACAGGTGCTGTTTTTCAGCATCTGAACTCTGGGCAGAAGCCAACTAGAAGGTTAAAGCTGACAGACAGTCCCTTGGCAGGTGACCGGAGAGCAAGTGACCTAGGCTCACCCAATCAGAGGCTCATTCTAGGTACTTCAGACCTAAATGAAATGAGGCTAAAATTCAGAGAGCTAGATATCATTTATGATGGTGACTTTGTAAGCAAATGTGCAAGAATAGTGGTTTGAGGAGTTAAGAAAACAGTGACCAACATGATGAAAGTAAAGAAACATACCAAGTAAAGCAAATAGAATGCAAAATAAAATAAAATAAAAATGTGGGAAGAAGAGCTTAAGATAACTGGAGAAAAGGTTTCCTATGAATAACTACACAGGAACCAGGTACACATTGAATTGGGTAGGCATCCAGCTGTTTACAGGGGCTTAAATGATAACTTGGCACATTTCTTTATCAGTGGTTCTCAACCTTCCTAATGCCGCAACCCTTTAATACAGTTCCTCATGTTGCGGTGACCCCCAATGTCATTGTTACAAATTGAACATAATTAAAGCATAGTGATGAATCACAAAAACAATATGTAATTATATATGTGTTTTCCGATGGTCTTAGGCGACTCCCAAGGGGTCGCGGCCCACAGGTTGAGAACCGCTGCTTTAGATAGTCTCTAAATTTCATGAGGGCTGGGATTTATCCCCAATTCTAGGCAACAGGTAAACCTTTAGTATTTGCCAAATGGTTGACTGATAGATACATACTATACAAGCAAGTACATATTTATCCTTTCTTATTGGTGGCTTTTAGAAACAAGTAAGACAAGTAGAAATTTATAAAATGAGATCAAGACACTGACTAAATGAATATCATGAGCTTCAAAAGTAAAAAGAAATGAAAGTAAAAAAAAATCCTTCCTAAAACACCTATAACTTTTTGACTGCTGCTGTTAATATTGAAGGTGATGGAACTAGAATTACGGAGAACTACGGAATGCAAATGTATTTCTGTTTACTTCAAGAAGCTTTCCAAATGAAATATAAAGCTGTCACGTTTGAAAAAGACAAATAATTGCTAAGGTAATAAGGGAAGGAAATCATTGTGTTTAACTTTTGGTAAATGGAGTGAGTTGGGATCAGGAGAAAAAAATCATCAACTTGTCATATTTATCTACTTATGATTTTCAGTTTTATATTAATGATTTTGTTTTTTCTTCCATGTTATTTTACTTGTATATTTTTAGGGTTGTTTTTTATGTATCCTAGTTTTCTTTGTATCTTTTACTTTTTATAATTTGGAAATAATTTTTCCAACTAATGGTTATTCACATGGAAAATATCTTTATATTTTTTAACTATGTATATCTTTATCACTTCAAAAATAAAATATATATCATTGAGAACCCCATACACCCACACATAAAATGAAACATTTTGCAAACAATTATTCACATGCCTACTCTAATATTTTGTTGGTGTAATTTGGGATTTCATATCCTGAACATTATCATTTTTAAAACATTTTAATTTTTTTTTGTAAGAATTCCTTAAAATTTTGTCTATATTCAACTTCTCACTAAATTAACAACGGTGATTTAAATATTGATTCTTTGCTTGGTTTTAATTACTCACTACCCTTCTTTTTACAATTCAATCTAATCCCTATTGATTTTAATTACTCAATATATTTTCTTTTATAACATGTAATCCTCATTATTTAGTGTTTTAGTTTGATTCATTCTTCAGTCAGCTAGAATGTTTTTTTTAAATAGTTTCTAATTTTTTTCCAGAAAAGGATTGTGGGTAAAAACATTGAGTCATTTTATGTCTATTAATTTCTCTCTACTGCTCTCAAATATGAAAAATAGCTTGTCTGGCTATAACATTCTTGAGTTTCAATATATTTCTCTCAAGAGTATTGTGTTTGTTTCTCTTCCATATGTTTCAAATTGTGGAGAGTGTAAATTCAACTTGAAATATTTTTCCTTTTATAAATAAAATTATTCTCCTGTCATCTTGATGTTTTTTTTGTAAATTTACAAATTTGATTATCATATTTTAGGTAAGCAATATTTCCTGAGTTTTAAGTCCCCACCACCCAAAAAATTCTTCCACTACTTCTTTGGGAATTGCTTTGCCTATAACTACTCTCTTTAATCCTGTATGTATCGTTGACTTCTTACGGTTGTCATGGATGCCCTTTATATTTTTATTAGTATATTTATTTCCTTAATTCTTTTACTATAAATTCTAGGACAATTTACCAATCTGGTATAATAATTAACTGATTCATTTTTCTGGATATACAACATATATTTTCTGCCTTCATGTCACTACCACCGTTTGTTAATCATCCTTTTCACGTGAAAGCTATCTTTTCTGACAGGTGCAGCTTATCTGGAGACAAAACAGTTCCCTGAATCAGAGAAATTTTAAAATATTTTTCTTTAATTTCTTGCAGTAAATCTGTCCCATACATTTGCAGAAGCATCTTTTCCTCCACAGGTTTTCTTTTTTTGAATTACTGGCTGTTTCATGTATCTGCTCACATTTCTCTGTTTGTTCATCTTTACAGTTGACAAGTTTACATATTTCTATATTGTTGGGGTTTTTTTTGAGTATATGAAGAGAGTAATATGGTAACTATAAAATACACTATGTTACTGTCTTACACTAAATAAGCAAATTCTTACTCTTCAGGCAAATTTTCCTATTGCATTTTTTGATCAGTCCTACCTCAATCCTGTCTTTTCTATACTATGTTTTATGAAAATTCTTCCAAGTATCTGACATAAAAATATTATCCTTCCCCCATTTTTAGTGCACTGTAAGTTTTACTGAATTTATATGTATTTTTAGTCATCTTAATGGTAAATGGATGAATTACATAGTGAATGAGGATTGGCTTCTTAATTTTGAGTTAACACATCTCTTAACTTTTTTTGCACATTTCTGACAATATGAAAACAAACTAATACTGTTTTATAGCCGAAACCGGTTTGGCTCAGTGGATAGAGCGTCGGCCTGCGGACTGAAGGGTCCCGGGTTCGATTCCAGTCAGGGGCATGTGCCTGGGTTGCGGGCACATCCCCAGTAGGAGATGTGCAGGAGGCAGCTGATCGATGTTTCTCTCTCATCAATGTTTCTAACTCTCTGTCTCTCTCCCTTCCTCTCTGTAAAAAATCAATAAAATATATTTTTAAAAAAAATACTGTTTTATAAAGCTGACTAATGACTTTTTGATATAAAACTATGAATCTTCCAGATTAGCTCTGTCTGATAGAACTCTCTGCAATGCAACTTGTTTAACTGAGGGACTAAATTTCAAATTAAATTTAAATTTAAATAGCTACATTCACCTAAGCAGTTAGTGTTTTAGACAGCACGGTCTTTCATAAACATTGTTTAAGTTTCAACATCTTTGGAAATGAAGTCCCTCAGCCTCACACTAAACTAACAAAATCGTATCTTGTTTGTTTTGGCATGGGGGGCTGTATTTTTAAAAATTGCTCTCCATGATTCTTAGTGTACACTAAGCTGGTCTTATACGGTTACTTTGATACCAGAAATAATGAAAATAAGACTTGGAAAGATAATGATCTTGTGCTCTACTAACACTTAATACAAACTCAGACAATGGACTAAATACATTAGAATACGTTTGACTAGAAAATGCTGAACCAGTGCTTCTATCCCCCTGCCTTGTCTCAGAGAGACACAGCCTGTCAATCACTGTGGACTTTTCTACCCAACCCATAAGCAGAATCCTTTTCAAAAAGGGTCTTAGTAAGCCCTGAGGATCAATTCTAGAGAGGAAACATATTTCCCATCTAGATCAGGGGTCTACAAATATTTTCTGTAAAGGCAAGATAGTAAATATTTTAGTTGTGGTGGTCTATATGCTCATTGTCACAACTACTCACTCTGCCATTGGAATATGAAAGCTGTCATAGACAATATATACATAATGGATATGGCTATCCTATCTAATAAAAGACAAAAAGGGTAATTGACCGTACCTTCACTACGCTTCCCATTGGCTAATCAGGGAGATAGGCAACTTAACCTCCAACAAAGATGGTGGCTAATTTGCGTATGTAGACACCAAAGCGCAACTACTCACTCTGCCATTGGAATATGAAAGCTGTCATAGACAATATATACATAATGGATATGGCTATCCTATCTAATAAAAGACAAAAAGGGTAATTGACCGTACCTTCACTACGCTTCCCATTGGCTAATCAGGGAGATAGGCAACTTAACCTCCAACAAAGATGGTGGCTAATTTGCATATGTAGACACCAAAGCAAAGGAGCGAAGCCGGCTAGCCCCAGGTAAGAGCAGCGAGCAAAGGCCGGCATTGCAAGCAAAGAGCAAAGAGGGAAGCCTGCCACGCCAGCCCCGCCACCGTGGCGCAGCCTCGGCCGAGCCCCGGGGGCCTGCATGGCGAGCAAAGAGCTAAGGCCCTCGCCCCCAGGGCCAGAGTGGCCAGCGAAAAGCAAAGAGCGAAGCCCGCCGCACCGACCCCTCCCAGCGAAGAGCGAAGGCCTGGGTTCCGGACGCTGGAGGAAAACTGGTGCCAGCAGCCAGGGAAAGGGGCCCCCAAGGGGCCTCAGACTGTAAGAGGGCACAGGCCGGGCTGAGGGAGCCACCTGAGTGCACAAATTTTTTGTGCACCGGGCCTCTAGTTTTCTAATAAAATTCTATGGACTGTGAAATTCAAATTTTATGTAATTTTCCCACAAAATGAAATATTATCCTCATTTTTATCATTTCAACCATTTAAAAATATAAAAACTATTCTTAGCTCTTGGACATAAGTAGGCATTGGACTGGATTTAGTCGCAGGTGGTAGTTTGCCAACCATCATCTAGAAGTCAGCTAAGATCTCTTCTATGTCTGATAGTTTATGAGTGAAAGACTTTTTGCTATGCATTTCTAGGAGTAGATTAGTAAAATATGCCTTGGTTCTTTTTATCTCCTTATAATGTCAGTATCTGCACTATTCAATATGTAATAATAAAAGGGTAATATGCTAATTGTACCGGACATCTTCCGGACGTCCTTCCTGACGAAGCTGGGCCAGGTCCTGAGTACCTGCGGGGGGCCCAGGGGAAGCCAGCCTGGGTCCTGGGTGCTGGGGGGAAGCCAGTGTCAGCAGCCAGGGGAAGGAAGGCTTACTCTTGCATTAATTTTCATGCATCAGGCCTCTAGTATATATATAAAACACAGGCATAATAGAGATAACTTCCTAAGGTAAAATCTCTGCAATAAGAAGAGATTTTTAAGTAAGTTTTTACTGAATTTTATGTCAAAACTCAGATCAGATTTTTATTTCAACAAAACATATCAACAAAGTTTTTATTTGAAAAGTTTTAGTCATGTTATTAAAAAAAAAGATTCTATTTACATCTAAATTGCAATTATGTTCCAAATTAGAACACTTTATTTCTACAACTCTACTACTAATTTTATTTAACATTTAACTTCAATGCATATTAAAGTGGATGAATGAGAAACAAAAACAAAAGCTTCTTATAGACTTGCTGAGAGATCATTGTGGGGTTACCCCCAAACATTAGCTGCTATCACCCAGTAACCCCACTCTCCACTTTGCTCTCCCATGTCACTCATGTTTCTAAGTCAGAGCATATTATTGTGACTGAGGCTCTGAGGCTGGAAACAACATATACTTACATTTCAAAAACACCTACTTTATGCTCTGGTTATTGACTTATTATTATTACAGCCTCCACCCAGTAACCCCACTCTCCACTTTGCTCTCCCATGTCACTCATGTTTCTAAGTCAGAGCATATTATTGTGACTGAGGCTCTGAGGCTGGAAACAACATATACTTACATTTCAAAAACACCTACTTTATGCTCTGGTTATTGACTTACAGCCTCCACTATTTCATACTTTTTTCAAATTTAATGTATTACAAAGTCAAGATAAGAGAAGATAGTTAAGCCTAGCCTGTTTGGATAAGTGGATAGAACATTGGCCTGAGAACTGAAGGTTCCTGGTTTTGATTCTGGTCAAGGGCTAGTACCTTGGTTGCAGGCTCCTTCCTGGCCTGGAAGCTGGTCAGGACATGTGCAGAAAGCAACCAAATGATGTGTTTCTCTCACATCGATATTTCTCTCTGCCTTTCCCTCACTCTTCCACTCTTTCTAAAAATCAATGGAAAAAATGTTCTCTGGTGAGGATTTAAAAATACAAATAAAAATAAAAGAGAGAAGATAGTAGAATATCAATATATGATTCTTATGCATTCAATTTTTTTAAAAAAGACATTCCAGTCCTTTTCATCCTTATTGTGGATTTAAATTTTTTTATTGGTTTTGATTTGTTTGTTTTTTTTAGTTAAAGACATGAAACATATTCATAAACATTTTAGGAGGTCAACAATAGTCTTTTCTATAAAGATTGTCTTCTTTTTAAAATTCTTAACTTTAACTTCTAAACTTGATTTTATTTTGCTCATTTCCTTTTTATATATAATACTATGTTGAACACAATTTCAAAAAACTTCTTTTCCTAATACTCATGATTCCAATTTACTTTATAAAATCTTCTTTCCAAATAAAATTTCTAGCAACCTCTGACTGGGTTGTTAATTACTAACCTGGGGCCAAGTTGATATAGCATTGTCAACATAACTAAAAAAATAAAACCAAAAATACAAAGCAAATTTACTGACAGATTTTAAAGTAAATATACCAAACCTATTTCTTTTCCAAAAAAGAAGAAAACATTTTATGTATACTTATGATTCAGCATTTTCTTAAGTAAAATTTTCTAAAGGACTAAAAATGCAGAAGCAGCACTCTCTCCTTCCCCATAAATTCCAAACACTAAAATACTTAAGCATTATATAAAACTAGAGGCCTGGTGCACAAAAATTTGTGCACTCGGGGGGGGATCCCTCATCCTGACCTGTGCCCTCTCGCAGTCTGGAACCTCTTGGGGGATGACCACCTGCTGGCTTAGGCCTGCTTCCTGGGGGATTGGGCCTAAACTGGCGTAAGACATCCCTCTAGCAGCCCAGGAGCCCTCGGGGGATGTCCACTTGCCAGCGCGGAGCAGGCCTAAGCTGCAGTCGGACATCCTTAGCACTGCTGAGGAGGCGGGGGAGGCTCCCACCACCATCACTGTACTGGCAGCCATCAGCCTGGCTTGTGGCTGAGCAGAGCTCCCCCTGTGGGAGCGCACTGATCATCAGGGGGCAGCTCCTGCATTGAGCATCTGCCCCCTGGTGGTCAGTGTGTGTCATATTGACCAGTCATTCCCAGTCATTCTGCTGTTAGGGTCAATTTGCCTATTACCCTTTTATTATATAGGAGTGCCTGGCCAGCCTGGGTAAGGGGCTGATGACTGTTTGCAGGCTGGCCACAGCCCCTTCAGTGTGGGGGTCCCCAGCAGGGACCCTCACCCCATGAGGGTGTGGCCAGCCTGGGTGAGGGGCTGATGGCTGTTTGCAGGCTGGCCACAACCCCCAGCCACCCAAGCTCCCAGTGGAGGCTGGCTGGAAGC
>NW_005354490.1:131884-147153 GCF_000412655.1 Myotis brandtii | reverse complement strand
CTCAGGGCAGGCGGGAAGCTTGGCTTCCTCCATTGCCCGGGCAACCAAGCCTCCTGCTTGCTCCGCTCCGTGGCTGCCGGCTGCCATTTTGGTTGGGTTAATTTGTATACAGTCACTTTGATTGGCTGGTGGGCATGGCTTAGGGCATAGCGAAGGTATGGTCAATTAGCATCTTTGTTTTTTATTAGTGTAGATAAGAAAAAGAAACCAACATTATCCTATATAATAAGAGAGGGATGTGCTAATTAGCCCAAATATGCTAATTAGTCACGACCAGTATGCAAATTGACCATCACTTCAACACACAAGATGGCCGCCCCCATGTGATCAAAGATGGCCACCCCCATGTGGCCACAAGATGGCAACCACAAGATGGCCGGTAGGGGAGGGCAGTTGGGGGAACCAGGCCTGCAGGGGAGGGCAGTTTGGTGGCGATCGGGCCGGCAGGGGAGCAGTTAGGCATCAATCAAGCTATCAGGGGAGAGGTTCGGGGGTGATCAGGTTGCCAGGCAGAAGTAGTTAGGGGAATCAGGCAGGCAGGCAGGCAAGCAGTTGGGAGCCAGCAGTCCTGGATTGTGAGAGGAATGTCCAATTGCCTGTTCGACAGGCAGTCGAACATTCCTTAAGGGATCCCAGATTGGAGTGGGTGCAGGCTGGGCTGAGGGACACCCCACGCCCCAGTGCATGAATTTCATGCACCGGGCCTCTAGTATTTTAAATAAAAATGCTTAATGTCTTGCATTATCCTGTTTAATCTACAAGATATTTATGAGCCTCATATAAAAAAAATTATATCTATAAGAGACTTCTCTAAAAATATTTTATTCCATGGTTAGGCAATTAGTATTCATTAGTAGTAGAATCAATACAGAAACACTTACTTGGTAGTTCCTTAACCTGCCTATGGTGTTCAGTGAGTGTGTTAAGGAATTTGATAAGAGGTGGTTCTTTTGGATCAATAATAATTTTTATATCAAATAGCTCATATTTATGGTACATCTGCAATTCATATTACTTGTAGGCTGAGGTAACCAAAATGTTAATATTTCACCTTAAAGCCCAAAATATAAGTGGTCACACTCAAATGAAATTATTCGACTATTTGACCCATCCAGTGGGTTGAGAAATATGAACAAATGACAACCACTCATCATTATCATCATCATCTTCAATTAAAAACAAACAAACAAAAAAACAAAACACAAAATACGCCAACGAGTATGCCTAATACAGAAGTAACCATGACTATGAGAATATTTTCACTGGGGTAATAGCTGTGGTGAGTCAACATTGAGCAAAACAAGAACAAAGCTCAGACTTCAGAATTTAAAGTATCCAGGTATAAAATGAATGCTTCCCAATGCAGTCTAAGGGCTCATGGACCCATTTTCTCATGTGTCAAACAAATTTATAATAAAAAATGGTAGAGTACTGTTGGTGAAGATGAGTGTGATTGTATGTAAAATACCTCGAGGGATATCTGAAGTTATACTCCTTAATGACAATACTCTTTCTCCTTGTCTGTTACTCTCTGCAGGAGTTCCTATAATAATTTGCTAAATGTTACCACTTTGGTCTGACAGAATTATTACAACTTTGCATAACTAACTATTACAGTTACTTAAGCAAGGATGATATATAATCACTGAATTGTAAAAACATTAGCCCAAGAGATTAAAAACCGTTATGAGAAACTCAAACATCTTATCTCTTATGACCAGTGAACCAAAAGTGAAGTGAGTGATTTTCCTTCTGTATTTTATGAGAGGTACAGAAATAGAAGTTTGGAAGAGTCAGACTTCAGACTTATGCAGAAATGAAACTAGAAGGCTACTTTTTTTTTTCCTTTTTAGAAAGAAGAGAAGTTGGGATTTATGTTCTAACAGCTCACTCAATGACTCTCCAGAAAGTGGTGGGAAAGAATTGAAAAATCTAAACTTCAAAGGGAAATAACATGAACATATCCCCATGCAATAAATAAGTAGCCCTGCTTTACAGGCCAACCCTGACAGCTATTACTAGACCTCACTGGTTAATTAGACAAACATATTTGGTTAATTTCCCTTCAATTCACCATCAATGTCAACAATTTGGATAATCCTAAAAGGCTGGGAATTTACGAGTCGTAAACATTTAACAAAATAGCTAAGCTTCTTAAAATACTTTCCCCATCTGTGTTAAACCACAGTAAATCTAACCGGAACAGCATTATATCCCCCACCCTACTTAAGTTTTTATGAGAGTAAGTCACTTAGAGCTTTATGCTTTAAGTGTAGGGGGAGAAACACAACACAAAACAAGACCCCCAAAAATCCAGATTTTGCTTAAGTTAATAACCTAAGATTAGTAGGGAAAAAGTACTTATTTACATGTAGTTATGTGGTCATTTCTCACCAGGCAAAGAACATATATACTAAACCCCTAACACCTCAGTTTTCACCCAATGACCTAGTTGGGAATCATGTGTCAACAAGGCTTTGTATAGCCTGGTTCCAACTATCTCCCTCTTCCTATGGGCTGAAGCCAGCCTTACCTCCTATGATTTCTTTAAATTCACTAGTTCTTTCCCTCCTTTGGGACTTTACATATTCCTGGAACACTTTGACTAATTGCTCCTTCTTCCATCAGTTCTCTGGTTAGTTGCCACTAACAGTTGAGTTAGTAACTCCAAGAGGCCTTCTCTGATTAGCCTTTCCCAGTAGGTTCCTTCTCTCTGGGAATTATCTGTCACCTCATCTTTTCAGTTCTTTTTATTGCACGACTAATAATTTATTAATTTGTTCTCCTTTAAGATCTTAAACCTTCATGTCTTCTCTGAGCATGAGCTGATTATATAGAATCTATCACAACCCTTTATCATGATTTCTTGACTTATCTTTTTGCTTTCATTGAGTTCTCTGCTTACTCATTTGCTAATGACCCTGCCAGTAATTCCACTTGTCCAGTTAGGGCTCCCTGGTTAGTCATCTTATACTAACGTCAATGAATTTTTTGTTACACCCATTCTGCTTTCTCTGTTTTCCTTAGCTTTTTTTTTTTGGTTCTGTGTATGTGTAGCCAAAGAGGGGCATAAATGTTTGTGCATAATTCTGAATGATTCAGCTGCTAGAATCACATTTTAAAGTGGAACAATTATTTCTTGTGGTGAGGATTTAGCTTTAGTGAAATGATAAGAAACAAGGTAAATATTCCAGAAAGCCTAGTATTTTGAAATCCGGCCCCTGGGAATAGAGAGAAGGACCATTTCATATTTTTTTGAAATATATTTTTATTGATTTCAGAGAGGAAGGGAGAGGAAGAAAAAGATAGAACCATCACTGATGAGAGAGAATCATTGATTGGCTGCCTCCTGCATGCCCCACACTGGGATCGAGCCCAGAACCCGGGCATGTGTCCTTGACTGAAATCGAACCCAGGACCCTTCAGTCCGCAGGCTGACACTCTATCCACTGAGCCAAACTGGCTAGGGCCCAATTCATATAGATACAAACCCAAAATGCAAAGAAGTTTGTGATATACCTCCCTCCATTTATTTATTCACTATTCATGATTCTTCCTGTTCAAATAGTCTCTAAATATGTCTTTCCTCTTGCTAGCTTATTTGACCTTGGTGCACACTGTGAGCAATGAACAAAATAATTTAACAAACAAAAGAGTAACAGAAGCTTAAGTACATGGAACACACTGATTGCTATCTGTGCGGATGGGGCTTGGGGGCTAAGTGAAACAAAGATGAAGGGACTAAGCAAAAATAATAATAATAATAAATTAATTAAAAAAAATATATATATATGTATGTATATAACACATAGACACAGACAACAGTGTGGTGATAGCTAGAGTGAAAGGGGGTAGTGGAGGCGGAAGAGGGCAAAGCAAGGATATATGGGGTGGAAGGAGACTTTTCTTTGGGTGATGGGAGCACAGTGACGTGTGCAGATATTTTATTGGGTTGTACACTTGAAACCTGTATGGTTTGGTCAACCAATGTCACCCCAATAAACTGAATGAAAAACTAAGTGCTGAGAAAGTTGTCATATTTTATTTTGCAAAAATATTAAAATAATCATTTCTTTGGAGTTTTTGTTGTGTCAACAATGACTAATATCAAATAAGCTATCAAATCATGTAGAAAAATGCATGAAATGTTCAATGATATTTAATGGCGTATGTGGCTCTGTTAAGACACATTTGGGACAAAGTTTCTGGTTTTGTCCTGTTCTTCATTTTAAGTTTCCTCATTGTCATTGTTTATGTCATTTATGCCCCGAACCTCCAAGGTCTTAACTGATTTAGAAAATGAGTAAGAGATAGGGCAAGTAGAAATTCTCAGAAAAAGTCCTGAGTTTTTCACAGATGAAAAACATGACTATCCTTGGACATCTTCAATCATTTAAAATGTGCACTCCACTGGTCAAGGAAAATAACTTAAATGATGGCCCCAAGCATGTTTAGACATTAGAACATGAGGCAAGTTTTAAGGAATTGCAAAATAGCTCTTAAATTTTATTTTTACAAATCCCCCCCCCTCCGCCAATTAAATACTCCCTGTCCTCGAGCCCATTCAAATTCATTTGTAGAATGTTCTCTTGTGACAGTTAGCAGTGCAGTTAAATATGGACAAGGGGCTAACAAAAATATTCCACTGGGGTTTTAGGAGCTTAATTTATGGCATAAATCTCTGCTTTCAGCCATCCTCTCTCAGGCCCCACTATGCTTTCAAGTGGTGCTGGAGGGCAATAGGACTTAGTTATAAGTTTTAACTTTTATAGTATTCACGTGACTCTAAGACAGTTGTTTTCCACTGGCTTTCAGAGGAAGCTTTTAGTTCCTCAGGACTCCCCTATCTGGGTTTCCATTAATCTTGGTAGCAGCTCAAATCCTTTCAGACTCAGATGCTTTGGCTGCATCTGTTGCTGGGTGATAGTAGACGGAACAAATTACTATCTTACTATATTCTGGTATCTTCACTCATTACAAAATCTTCCATAAAAGATGCTACCTTGTGGAGGGGATTTGAAAAAAGGGCAAAATAATAAGAGCTTAAAGAGATTAAAACATAAACACTCAGTTTTCTATTAAAGTACATTTTTCTAAACAGACCTTTGTGCATGTGTAGGGATGTGTGTTAACATGAGGATTATTGAAGTTAACTTGTATATAGAGAAATTGACCCTTTATAGTTATTTGCAGTTTTAAATAAGGTATACCTTACATAAATCAAATTCCATCCTTTTTAGTGAATAGAGCAAGTACAAGTTTTTAGCCACATGAACAGTTTTTACACACCTTAGTCCCTAGCAACCAGTGACCTGATTTTTGCCCCCGTAGTTTTGCCATTTCCACAAAGTTCTATAAGTGAATCGTACATGTATATGGCATTTTGTGCCTGGCTTCTTTCATTTAGCATAATGCTTTTGAGATTCCTTCATGTTTTTACATGTATTAGTGGTTTGCTCCATATTACCTTTGAGTATCATTCCATGGTATGGATACATACATATGTATACAATTGTACAGATGTATTCAAAATTTGTTTACTCATTAATAGGCAGACTTTTGAGTTATTTCTAGCTTTTTTTGGTTATTACAAAGAAAGCTACTATAAACATTCACATAGAGGTTTTTTGTGTGGACAGAAGATTTGATTAACCTAATATAAGATACCAAAAGTGGGGTTGGTGGATTATATAATTTTATACTTAACATTATAATAGACTGCCAGATTTTTCCATTGTGGCTGAACCACTGTTTCATTCCCACCAACAAGGTATGAGCATTCCAAATGCTCCAAAACTCCAAATATTCACCAGTGCTTGATATCGTCAGGTTTTGTTTCTTGTTGGGTTTTTCTTTGCCTTTCTCTGAGTGTAGTGATATTTCATTATGGTTTAAATTAGAAATTTCTTAATGCTTTATATGTGTGTATGTGTGCTTATGTGTAATGGTGATACACACACACACACACACACACACACACACACATCCTATATAATAAAAGCGTAATATGCTAATCGACCGAATGGCCGAACAGTGGAATGACCATCCGGATGACCCTCCAGATGACCATCCAGGACCACGCTATGACACCCACTGGCACCAGGCCAGCCAAGGTGGGTGCGATACGATTGGTTGGAGGTCCGACCATTGCCCCATGATCACCCTGCAAAGGGAGGCCCTGGCCACCAGCCAACAGGGCAGTCAATCGGGGGCTCTATGATCGCCCCCAAGAGGGAGGCCCAGGCCACTGACCAGTGGGCTGTGGCAGGTGGGCAGGGCCTCCCTCTGCAAGGGAAGCCTGGGTCCAGGGTGCCAGAGGGAAGCTGGTGCCGGCAGCCAGGGGAAGGAAGGCCTACTCTTGCACAAATTTCGTGCATCAGGCCTCTAGTATATATATCATAGGTATATGTGGTGACTTTTATAATCCACATACTGTCTTACACTGTAAGGACATGCATAATAATGCCACTTTGAGGAATTGCATTTGACATAATGGAAAAAGTGAGAACTTTTGAATCAGGTAGATAAGGGTTTGAATTCCAACTGGTTGTATAGACGTCTGTACTCCCGTTTCATTTATTAGGTGACAATACCAGCCTTATAGAGTTTTTAGAAGAATTTCATACAGCTAGAGAACTTTGCAGTCTCTTTTCCCTCTAGGACAGTGGTTCTCAACCTTCCTAATGCCACGACCCTTTAATACATACAGTTCCTCATGTTGTGACCCTCAATTTCATTGTTACAAATTGAACATAATTAAAGCACAGTGATTAATCACAAAAACAATATGTAATTATATATGTGTTTTCTGATGGTCTTAGGCGACCCCTGTGAAAGGGTCATTCGACCCCCAAAGGGGTCGCGACCCACAGGTTGAGAACCGCTGCTCTAGGACAATGCTGGCCTTAACATATGTGAGTCTTCTAGGAAGACATCCTGCGTAGAGGTCTAATGTCTAAAATTTTAGGAGTTAAAAACTTTATCTCTTTTTTTATTGAATTTGTCAGGGTGACATTGGTTAATCAAATTATACAGCTTTCAGGTTTCCAGTTCTACATTACATCATCTGTATATTGTATTGTGTGTTTACCACTCCAAGTCAGGTCTCCTTCCATCACCATTTATAGCCACTTTAGCTTCTTCCTACCCACTTCCCTCTGGCAATCACCATAGGGTTGTCTGTGTCCATGAGCCTTTCTTTTTTTTTTTTTTTAATTCTTTACTGAATCCCTTCACCCTTCTCCCCGAGTCCCCAAACCCTTCCCCTCTGAAAGTTGTTAGTCTGTTTTCTGCATCCATAAGTCTGTCTCCACTTTGTTTGTTAGTTTATTTTGTTCTTTAGATGCCACATGTAAGTGAAATCATATGGTACCTGCCTTTCTCTGACTAGCTTATTTCACTCATGGATAGAAAAATTAATATCACTAAAATGTCCAAAGCAATAGATTGAACACAATTCCTATCAAGATACCAATGGTGTATTTGACAGCACTAGAACAAATATTCCAAAAATTTATATGAAACCAAAAAGACCATGAATAGCAACCTTGAGAAAGAAGAACAAACTTGGAGTAATCATGCTACCTTACATCAAACTATATTATAAGGCCATAGTAATCAAAACAAGCATGGTACTGGCATAAAAACAGACATGTAGATCAATAAAGAGCCCAGAAATAAACCCACACCTTTATAGCCAATTAATATTTTACAAAAGAGGCAAAACCACATAATGAGGTCAAAGATAGTCTATTCAATAAATGGTGCTGGGAAAATTAGACAGAAATGTGCAAAAAAAATAAAGCTAGACCATGTTCTTACACCATACAGAAGAATAAACTCAAAGTGGATTCAAGACTTAAATGTTAGACCTAGATTGTTTTTTTTCTGCCTCAGTAGAGTACACCTGTCCTTTCAGATGTAGGACGAAACTGACTCAAACCCTTAACCACATGCAGAGAGAGAGTTTGGATTTGCTGATTAATTTCGATTTATGGATTTTTGTTGTTATACCATGTTAATTCTTCCTGTGTCAAACATAGCCTATTTCCTTTATTTCCACAGAAAAGCAAACAATATAAACAACCATAAACCTAAAATCCACCACATTAATATCAAAGTAATACAAATCACTTAAGGTAAAAATTAGATATCCCCATGCTCATTAAAATCCCTGTTTCTTCAAATTCAGTCGAGCATTCGGACATGTTGCCCACATGCCTATTTAGAGTAAGCAAAGCAAGACAGCAAAATTTTGTCTTATAAAAAACAAAAGACTGTTTCCGTTTTCTTTTCAATGGTCTTTCATGTCTCTCTGTGTTCTTACCTCTCCTGTACATTAGTGACCATTGCCATGATTCTGGTTCTAGACCTCATCATCTCATTTCAGACATTCCTATGGCCCCCCCTTTCAGATACTTTTAATCCCACAAGATGTCTTTCATGGCTCTTGCATGTAAAATAGTCATGAGTTTCTTGTTATTAAATCTATAACCCTTCAGAATCTAGCTACAATTTAACTTTTTCCAATGAACTTTTCAATTTAAATATATGAAAGTAATTCACAACTCTTTAAGTATGTTCCTAAGCTACTTTGTTTTGTGAGTTCAACACTAACATTTCCAAATGCCTTAGAGCTACTTTCTCATGGATGTCTCTTGTACATACTTCAAAATCAAAATGCTCCAGATTAAGTTAATTATTTTGTTTTTTATTTTATCCTTGTAAAACAATCCTCTAAAGGTTAGTAAAAATAGGCACAGATAACTTACTAGTGAGCACATAAACAGAGAGTTTGCTTTGTAATGGTCCAGGAATGAATGGTTGTGAGAATTGAAGATAATTCTGATATTATTGACTAGAATATTTTTTGTTGGATCTTTTTGTTGTTGCTGCTAATCCTCACCCAAGGATATTTTCCATTGATTTTTAGAGAGAGTGGAAGGGAGAGATGGAGAGAGAGAGAGAGAGATCCATGTGAGAGAGACACATCAATTGATTGCTTCCCACACTCAACCTGACCAGGGTTAGGGATCAAAACTGCAACCCAGGTATGTGCCCTTAACCAGGAATCAAGCCTGTGACCCTTTAGTACACAGGCTCTATGATCTAATCACTTGGCAACACTGGCCAGTGTGTTTTGTAGGATCTTGCATCTTTTAGGGTGGGAAATGTAATCTGGTTAAGCATACTCTAAATTTTTATTATTGATTGAACTAGGGCAGTGGTCGGCAAACTCATTAGTCAACAGAGCCAAATATCAACAGTACAACGATTGAAATTTCTTTTGAGAGCCAAATTTTTTAAACTTAAACTATATAGGTAGGTACATTGCTATTAACTTAATTAGGGTACTCCTAAGGCTTAGGAAGAGCCACACTCAAGGGGCCAAAGAGCCGCATGTAGCTCTCGAACCACAGTTTGCCAACCATGGAACTAGGGGCCCTGTGCACAAATTCTTGCACCTTGAAAGGAACTGTGGGCTGCAAGGCTGTGGTGGGCATAGGGATGGGTCTTGGCCCATCCTCCACTCCCCTGCCCAACCCCTCTCACCACAGCCCCTGGTCTCCTGTCTGCTGGCAGCCCTGCCCCGCTGCCACTACTCCCACATGATGCCCACACCGGCCCCGCTTGCACCTGCTGACTGTGCGGAGAAATTGGGGCCTGTGCTGTCAGCAGGTGTGCTGGGTGGCTGCTGCCCTGATAACCCCTCAGGAGCAAGGGGAGGTGGAGAAGCCCTGAGGGGCGATTGTGGCCAGCGCTGAGCAGGTACAAGCAGCGGCTCTGGCTGTGGGTGCAAGTGGGGCTGGTGCTGGCAGCATGTGAGAGCACCTGGTGGGACTGTGGCATGCGGGTGCAAAGAATTTTCAGTAACCAGCAGAGGCTGGCCCCGATGACAGCGACCCACCTTGGTCTGGCACCCCTGCTCACCTGCTCCACCATCCCACTGCGACTGTTGCCTACCATGTTTGCATTATTCGCCTGCTGCCGATGCCCGCCATGTTCTGCGTGCCCCCCTGGTGGTCAGCACACATCATAGTGACCGGTTGTTCAGTCATTCAGTTGTTCTGCCATTCGGTCTATTTGCATATTAGGGTTTTATATGTATAGACTAGAGGCCCGATGCACAAAATTTGTGCAAGAGTAGGCCTTCCTTCCCCCAGCTGCCAGCACCCAGGACCCGGGCTTCCCTCGCAGTCCTGGCTTCATCCGGAAGGTCATCTGGAAAGACGTCCAGTCTAATTAGCATATTACACTTTTATTATTATAGATGATTGATTTGATGAGTGAGTGAGTAAATGAAACTGACATATAATTTGCCAGTGAATGCTAGGGCTAAGTTGGGAGTATCACTTGAGTGATCCTTGCTTAACTAAGAGACCGACAAGCAAGTCATTATGCCTGGCTTTAACACACGGATATTGTAGCTGGGCAAAAGGATACTTCTCAATATTTCATTTATGCAGAGCTGGTTGCTGGGAAGAGGAGGACATGAGTTTGCATAGGAACCAAAAGACTTGTAGGGAACAAATGGATTGAGACCACAACTCATTATATTTTAAGCTTTTATATTATTAGATACTAGAGGCCCAGTGCCTGATCTGTGCACCGGTGGGGTCCCTCAGCCTGGCCTCCACCCTCTCACAATCCAAGGCCCCTCGGGGGATGTTGGAGAGCTGGTATCTGCCTGATCCCACAGGCCCAATCCAGACAGAAGGCAGCCCAATCCTGTGCACTGAACATCTGACCTGGTGGTCAGTATGCATCATAGCAATCGGTCGACCAGTGATTTGGTCATTCAGTCATTCAGTCACTTAGGCTTTTATATATATAGATTTTCGGAATGATTTCCTCATATGCACATGAAATTTATTGACAGGAAATGAATGCTTTCCCATGTGCCTCACCCCATCTCAACTTAAAAGAATGACAAAAGTGTATTTAATGATGAAAGAGAAGAGTGTGTACTGACGACTGGACTCAAAGCCAGAGCCTGCCTTGTCTGTTGTTTGAAGAAGTTGGTCTGAATGTAGCATGTGAGTCCTGACTTCTCTTGTGACCCTGTGAGGCTAGCATAGTGGGTATGTTTGGCAACAGTGGCTTAGCCCCAGGTACCATGGGATTGTAAATGTATGAGGCAACGTATATTAGTGGTTAAGTGCATAGAGTCTGCAGCCAGATTGCTTACTTCAAAACCCATTTGGGGCAAGTTACTTGTCCATGGTTCAGTTAACCTACATATTCTATGAAGATACTAACATATATTTATCTGGGCTGTTATGAGGATTAAATGAGTTAATATTTATAAAATGCTTAGAATAATCTCTTATATACATAGTAAGTGCTATGTAAGTATTTGTTAAATAAAATGAAATCTCAGGAAGCCAGTGGCATAGCAACCTTGATCAAGTATGTCAGTGGTTGAACTGTCTTCTCCCTAGGAACTAGACTTATTTTGTAGAAATTAAAATATCTAATACTTCTGTTACCTAATAAAAAATACACTGTTCTCCTAAAATATAATTTCATTTCAATTTTGTTTGCATGTGCATTTGTGGATATTTTGAAAGGTATAATACATAATTGCTCTGATGTTTTATTTAAAAATCCATAATTGAGTATCCTTTGACAATACAAACAATTTTCCCAATAATGGCTTTTAAAAGAATTATACAAATGTAACTGCAGATGTTTTGATAGTGTTACACAAGGCTTTGTCTTTTGGCTCCTGTGTCCTGGTAGTCAGATATATGTAAGTCTGGCAAGATGTGATCCCAGTGTATAATCAACACCAAAATAGAAAAGTGGACTGTTTGCCAGAGTTTTACCCCAATAGAAATGGCATAACACATGAATTCCTCTGTTCTGTTTTGTGGCCTAAAACTAGTCAGCATCCCATCTCATTAACTTCAGAGATTCTATCAGACATTTGGTCATCTCTTTTCACTAAAACTAAAAGCTACTTTTCAGTTAAAACAAATGCATTGTTGACCCCTCCCAGTAACGATGATGAAATGGCAACCCCAAAGAAATAAACAGCATTAGCAAATTCAAGCAGTGTTTCCTTTAATTGCTTCAGGCATCTGAAAGAGGAGGGAAGTATTACATTCCTAGACAAGATCGGCCTCTGTAGGAAAACCAGAGACTTTTAAGTTTATGAGATTTCTGTTGTTGGTAATCATTCTCAGCAGATCATTGTTATAAAATAAAATAAGCTATCTTCTATACCTGAAATATAAATGAAGTGACATGTTACTTTTGCAAAACAGGAGTGCTTTATCTGAATTATAGCAAAAACTTCTTCAAGTATCTCATTATCCATGAGTCACTTATTTAACAGTTCATGTCTTTGGAATATGACCACAAATCTGCAATTAAACAGAAAGGTAGCCAATGACAACCACAAAGTTCATACACTTTTCAGGTCCCCACTTAGCATCTATCTAGTCTTATTTTTAATCCAATTCCAAATTTAAAAGTCTGGTTTTTCAATCCAGACAGATTAGAGTTTGTGTATTTTAGGAGGGTAGTGTCAAATGAGTGTGTAGTCAGATCCTCATCTGATTAGGCTTTATGGATAAAAAAGCAAACACACAAACAAAAAAACAAAAAACACAGATATAGCGTCTCACAAAAAGCATGAGGTCATTGAGTTAAGGGCAAGTAACCACTTTTACTTCAAAAACAATAAAGAATATTCTACAGAATATTAAACAATTTTTTTCTAAGTCATTTAAAATAGGTTAAATCATATTTATAATAATTTAACACGTTATAGAAATTTTTCATTAAAATATTTGGGAAGGGAGTGATTTATAGTGGCAAACTAATATAAGTTAAAAAGCTACTTATATTCAATAGCTCATTCTCTGTAGCCATATGGTATTTGTGGTTCTAACCTAAAAGCACTATAAAATACATTCATCCAATGTTTCCTAATAGTTTATTCCTTTTTTTAAGTCAGAACATTTAGGAATAATAGCTATACCATATAGATTATTTTAATAGGAAAAGCGGAATTATTTTATTTAGGAACATAAAAATATAACTATTTTTAGTGTCACAAAAGAGAGCAAGAAAATGAAAAATGATTCCCCTTCTCCTTTACCACCTTCTTCATTTTGCAACTAACCCATATCTGAGAGGCTATGTGTAGTGCTTTATTCTTCCTCTAAGTCCACCCTCAGTTGATAGAACAGAAACACTTGAAAAGGCACAGCTTAAGTGCAGAGACAGCTAGAAACTTGGGAACTGAAAAGGAAGTCAATTGTCCTTGCTAGAATGTATCAGAAGGAAAGATGTGAATAAAATTGTGAGAAATGTAGGACATTTGCCAATTAAAACCAGATTTCAAAGATTACATATGAATAGATGCTGGGATGCCCAATTTTGTGTGGTTAAGGAAAACTCCAGAAATTTAGTTGCCAGTCTATCACAAACTAATACAAGTGTTGTATTTTGCCTCCACTAGGGTACATTGTAGCAAATATCCCTCCAAAAAGTTCAAGGGCAAGACAATATAAACTAGTGATACATTGAGATAAGCCATTGGCCTTATCATTGCTCTGACTTCCTTATGACATCTAGGTAGTATATTCTTTCCTAGGGTCAGTTAGGATATTTATTTATTTATTTATTTATTTATTTATTTATTTATTTTAATCTTTATTGTTGAAAGTATTACATATGTCACCTTTTCCCTCCCATTGACCTCTTCTAGCCTACCCCTGCCCCCCACCCAGGCTTTCACCACCCTATTGTCTGTGTCCATGGGTTAAGCATATACACATAAAAGTTCTTTGATTGATCTCTTCCCACCCACCCACCATCCCCCACCTTCCCTCTGAGATTCCACAGTCTATGGCCTTTAGCACACAAATGAACATTAATAGAGTAAACTAATTTTGTTTTGTAAAACTTAAATTGTTGTTCTTTCAAGATATGGAAATATCTTGTACAACACACTTGATTCCTCACTGGTTTTATTCATAGTTATTAATATCATCCTACATCCAAATTACTTGTTCCTTTATAAGAATTGTCAATCTAACCCTTTACTTTTACAAGAATGATAATCACATATCCTTTCTCCATTGTTAGTTTTAATGTACTTGGAGAAAACACAAAAAAATGATTTGAATTGTGGGATTATGGCATATTTTGCATTCTGAAAAATAATTGAGTCGAATTCTTATTATTTTGTTAATGTTTCTTGTTTGTGGGACTTTTCTTTGTTTGGGACTAAACTTGAGGATGTTTTTAGGCACTTACAACTGATTTGTTGGAGATGGTTTAAATTTGATTGCAGGGTGACTAAATAAAAATTTATTATAATTCTTATAAAGTTTATATTTGATTACAATTTTATTTTCTTTCACCTTTAACAGCACAAGCGGCCAGCATAAGAAGCATGCGGGTCATTTTGCATCACAGGGTCATTGTGTAGAGTTTCATTAGCACAAGCCTTGGGTAAAACTGGCATAGGTGACATTTGGCTTTGCTATTCATAACCTCATCCTTTTATTTTTTTCTTTTTCTGGAACTTGGTACAGCTGGTATTCCTTCTGGCCTCAAGGACCCCTGTGTGCTTTCTTTCCTTCTATCGATCCATATTTGCTGCCTTAGGAAATGTCTGATTTCAGTTTTCATTTCTCTGTATGAATTTAGGTCTAGGTGTTACTCATATTGTGGAGGCAAAATTGATTGATTGGTCTCCTACTTAAAGTATTTCAGGCATCACTGAAGGTGGGAGATGGGGGAGAGGGCCTTTCCAATGACCTAGGTGTAAGGTCAGTCTTGATGACAGGAGCTCAAATACTCCAAGGGGGAAAACAGAAAAAAAAAAGAAAAGAAATCTGAAACAAATATCAAATGTGAATAAGTTGGGTAGAAGTGATTTTTTCTTGTTAATCCTCACCTGACAATATTTTTTTCCATTGCTTTAAAAGAGTGGAAGGGAGGGAAATAGGGAGATAGAGACAGAGACATACACACACACACACAGAGGGAGAGGGAGAGAGAGAGAGAGAGAGATTGATTAGTTGCCTCATGCACACACCCTGACAGGGGCCAGAGATCGAACCTGCAACTCAGGTACCTGCCCTTTACTGGGAATCAAACCTGTGACCCTTTGGTGTGTAGGCTGACACTAAGAACTGAGCCACATCAGTCAGGGCTAGTATTGACTTTTTTTAAAAAATTATTATTATTATTTTTAAAATATATTTTATTGATTTTTTACAGAGAGGAAGGGAGAGGGATAGAGAGTT
>NW_005354490.1:105794-131856 GCF_000412655.1 Myotis brandtii | reverse complement strand
ATCAGCTGTCACCTGCACACCTCTTACTGGGGATGTGCCCACAACCATAGTACATGCCCTTGACTGGAATCAAACCTGGGACCCTTCAGTCTGCAGGCTGACGCTCTATCCACTGAGCCAAACCGGTTAGGCCTAGTATTCACTTTTTTCATAGAATTTATTGCACTAAAATTGGCAAGCAGAAAGTCAAATTCTGATGTATGGCTTTCCTGTTACAGACATTAATTAGATCCAGGCAAACTCTTTTGCAAAACCATCAAGCATTCCTGTACTTTCAAAGTGAAGTTAATCCTTTCCACCTGCCCATCATAAGGCCTAAGGACATAAGTTAAGTAAGGAGTGCTTTCAGATCCCAGAGTCAGATATGTGTGAAAGCAATAGAAAGATTAGTGAGGAAAAAATTAGTGGCTGGAAAGGAAAAAGCATCTGCATCGGGAAAATGTTGGTCAAATAATCTATTTGTTCTTGACATTACTAACTGCTTTGCATGATTAGATTATATTTCAAAACATATTACATGAAGGGATCATTTTGATAAATTTATAAAAATATAAATCTGATCCTATTACCTCATTGATCTGAATTCCTCATAAAATAAGTTCAGCTTTCCTTTTCAGCATTATCTCTAGACATGGTTTACCTATACATATTTATTTGAGTCCATGCTTCTTAAATGGAATAGAATGACATAAAGTCTGGAGTAGTAGTTCACTAGGTAGCTAGGGCATACAAGAAGTTTATGAGGTAATAAGGACACACACAAAGCCACAGGATGCACTTGGTACATCTTCCTGGGGCTTCAAGTATTCCTCAAAAATACATTAATTAAAATGGAAGCAATTTTAAAACATTATTTATAAAATAGAGGCCTGGTGCATGAAATTCATGCACAGAAGGGGGGAATCCTTCAGCCTGGCTTGCACCCTCTCCAATCCAGGACCCCTTGGGGGATGTCCAACTGACTCTCGCAATCCCAGACTGCTGGCTCCTAATTGCTTGCCTGCCTGCCTGCCTGATTGCCCCTAACCACCTCTGCCTGCTTGATCACCCCTAACCACCTCTGCCTGCCTGCCTGATTGCCCCTAACTGCCTCTGCCTCACCCTGCACTGGGGACCCAGGATTCTATCCTCTGGCCAGCCACAGGCACCCAGCACCTGGGCCAGCCGCAGCCGCAGACACAGGGGATCGTGGGCGGGCTGCTTTGCCCGGACTGCAGCCACAGGCACCCAGGACCACAAGGCAGGCAGCTTGTCCCTCTCCCAGGCTGCAGCCCTAGCTGCTGGCACCCGGGACTGCAGGGCCACAGGCGCAGGCGCAGGTGCAGCCGCTGTCAACTGGGACTGCAGGGTGGGCAGCTTGTCCCTCTCCCAGGCTGCAGCCCCAGCTGCTGGCACCTGGGACTGCAGGGTGGGCAGCTGGTCCCTCTTCCGGGCCACAGCCTGGCTGGTCTCCATTCCTCTCTCATGAGCTCATTTGTGCCTGGCTGGTCCCCATTCCTCTCTCACCAGCTCATTTGTGCCTGGCTGGTCCCCATTCCTCTCTCCCTGGTGTTGAGTGTCTAAGCCATTACAGCATGAGGGCGTGATGGTGTGAGGGCGTGATGACTATTTGCATATTAGCTCTTTATTATATAGTATAAATGCAGGTATAGTTTGGAACAGAATTTCAGATATTACTTTTTAAGAGAAAGCAAAAAGCTTGAAAGAAATTCTACTTTAGTAAGATTAGTTCCACTCTCACCTCAATCTTTCATAAAAACTTTCACTCTACTCCAAGGGCTATTTAGGAATAGATATCTGAGAAGTCCTTCCTTAGCTATACCAGATTATTCATAGGTTCCTGTGGTAGGGGGTTAACTTTTCTTGGAGCAGCTTTCACTGACCCCATGAGAAGGGACAGGTCTGTTAAAGCTCTTGAGATATTTAGAGATGCATCCAAAAATACATCCCCAGCCCAGCCGTGTGTGGCTCAGTGGTTGAGTACTGCCCCAGGAACCAAGAGGTCACCAGTTCTATTCCCAGTCAGGGCAAATGCCCGGGTTGCTTATGCCCAGGTTGCATATGCCCCGGTTGTGGGTTTGATCCCTAATAGGGGGCGTGCAGGAGGCAGCTGATTGATGATTCTCTCTCATCATTGATGTTTCTATTTCTCTTACCCTCCCCATTCCTCTCTGAAATCAATAAAAATATATTTTAAAAATACATCTCCAAAGCTATAAATCTTTGCCCATCATATCCTCTTCGGGTGATTTATGGAAAATGACATTTGTTTATTGGTTTACCAGAATTAGTAAAATGTGCTTTAAGAGCAACAGAGCATTTGGTCAAAGATCATATAACATTTAAAATATGATAGCAACATCTACTCTCAATCAAGCAGAAAGCGGGTGCTGCTGAAATAAGAAAGAAAACAGGTGAATTTGAGAGAGAAGTTGGGTAGTAATTAAAAATGAGACATTTCTCAGGGTGGGAAAAGTGAGCCCTAAGCTACAATGAGTTCCTGGAAAAATTAAAAGGAGAAGAATGTGGTATTAGACAACAGAAGGCAGATACTGGAAAAACACATTTGCCAAGGCTCTTTAGTTTATGCAGCCCCTTTGAGATTGGGAGGCTCTGCTTGGACCCCAATCCACCATTCATTTGGTGGAAAATAAGAATAGTTCATCGACTCAGTGGAAATAGATTAAAAGGAAATTCCAAGAGAGTTTTTGAAGGACCATTCCTACATGTCCCTGTCCTTTTTCTTATACTTCGGAAATAAGCCCAAATTGTAGCCAGTTTGGTGTAATCCTATATCTGCAATTCTCCTCTCTGCTCTTTTCATTCTCATTCTTTTCTCTCCTACCATCTCCCTCTTGCTTCACAACCCTGACACACAAACAGTGCAGCAGGATGAAGCTGTGTTCTTTTCCAACTAGCAAGTCAGGAAATGGAATGTAGAGAAATAAGTTCCCTTTTCTAACTACCCATTTTCCTTACTCTACACTCCGAATTCCTGCGTATTGTTTTCCCATCTTCACTATCCCTGGTGGTTTTAATAGAAGGTTTCACTAGCATCTATTTAAATGTCCCTTCTTGAAAATGCATACACTTCTATTGATTAATATAAAATAACTAATCTAAAGCTCACAGGCACCATTTAAGACTAGATAAGAACATTACTCAACAGAATGAGGACAAACATATTTACTAACCACCAATGCTCCCAGGAAAATGTTGCCACCTGGAATCTCTTTAACTGATGCATTGCTTTGGTTTGAGGTAGAGGTGCTTTAAGGTAACGTGTTGCTTTGCGGAGGACTAGTTACCTACACATAAGAATTAAGAAAAAAAAAGAATTAAGAAAAATATAGCATGTCTTTGTTATGGTCACACAGGCTAAGTCAGAGCACTCTTCAATAAAACTAAATAATGCTGTTTTGCTTTCACCTGCCAATGTAACTGGCATCACATTTGTGGTCATCTTCAGGAAATGTAGGCATTCCGAAGAGGGGGAAAACAAAATAAAGTACTTGAGAATTAAGTAGCAATGTAATTCAGTAAGATACGTGTCTTCAAAACACATTTGCTGGAAAATCCCATCATGTTACATAGAATTGAGTAATAACGTGGTGCAATTTTAAATACTCCCTGATTTACTAACTTCCAAGACTTTGTGGGGTCATCTAATTCGACTCCTTCTCATCAAACATAGAAGTGCCCAAGATAGATCATTTTCTTTTATTCTGCTAACCATATTTGCGACCAGAGATCCTGCAACTTCCTTCAGTAACACAGTGTGAGGTAGCTGAGTCATTCCTTGACTTTATTGAATAGCAGGGGATCTGCACTGCAGAGGTTGAAACTGGTCTACTCCCTTCTCGCTGGAAAAAATAGCAGGGAGGAAGGGAATGGACTGCAGGAAGGAAAGGAAGAGGTATGGCTGTCCTCTGCAGAAAGGCTGAGTTGTGCTCGAGTTGCTGAAGCTTATTATTTGGAGAGAGTGAAGACCGTGCTTGGCATTTATCAGGGATAACTTGATTTGATTTAAATATATGAGCACGGCCGCCCACTGTTACTACTACCCACTGTCATTGGGGGGTGTCGTTCCACACCCAGGCAGCTCATGCTTCTTGTGTATAATGAATGTCATGAAATTACTGACACATGCAAAACTGCAATTTGGATCAGGGGGAATTGACTGGTAGCTTGAAATTCTTCCTGCCAGGGGATCTTGGTTCAGTCCATGTGACTGTGACCTCTGCGTGTCCCATGACAGCCTTGATACTCTGTGACAAGAGTTCTTCCCCCTTTTTTTGGAGCTTAGCCTCCTTGAATGTTAATGAACATATATACATAATACACAGGCAACTCTGCTGACAGTGAAGGAGGTGTGCAGAACCCGCGATGCCATCAGTTAATGCCTGAGTCACCTTCGCCCACTGACATAACAGAAAGTAGTAAGTGTAGCTGGCTGGACTCAAGTCCTCACATTCTCATTTTCTTTGTTTTTTTCTTTCTGCCTCTCATTTTAAAAAAAAACAGCACCACCAGGAGCAGGGGCTTTTGCATATACAGTAAAAATGTACAGTATCTTCAACGCAAAGCTGGATGGGTGCCGACCCCCTTCCCCTCCCCATCCAGAAGCATCTTTATTTGAATTTAAAGGGGTGGATGAGTGACAGCAAGACTCTGTTCTCCTTCTGACAGGGCTTTGGCAGATCATTGGTTGTCATCAAACCTATTCCATTTCTTGCTCCCTGCCAGGAATTCCACCTACATGCCTGATGGCAATTAGTCCCTTGTAGGTGCTAATGAATAAAGCGCAGCACGAGGATAAAAAAGCCTACAATCCAGACCCAGAGAGTCACTCCAAGCCTCAGGCCCCCACCCCAGGCCCCTCTTAAAGAGATATCTGACTCCATCCAGCCCTTCCTGGGACCAGCCAGCTCACCCCTCTCCTATATGTACTGGGGCATGGGAAATAGAAAAGAGTTAACTGATGAGGACACAGCAGAAATTACAATTTTAGATCCCGAAGTGTTACTGTTTTTTCTGTTACTGTCACAGGCCATAATGCTACCAGTTTAGGACAGTCTGTGACCAGCCATGTGAGTGGAATCTCTAAACCCAAATGTGCTTGTTAGAGAGCGGAGTAAGGGGTTGTATTATCAGAGGTCCCCAAGACTTGCTGATAATCAGAGGTCCCTAAGCAACCTTTAAAAGTACAGATTCCTTGGCCCTGTGCCTAGGGATTCCTGATCAGGAGGCCTAGGATAGAACCTGAAAATCTAAATTATATATATGTTTTATATATATAAATCCAAAATGAATCTGATACTCATGCCAGGTTTGGGACTGAAGGATCAGATGAGCTCCTGTATGCCACTCAACTCGAACACACCAGGTCTAGGTGTCAATTCAAAGGTTTTCAATGATTGTGCTCACTATTCATCTGTTTTATTAAGTTTTGAGCATTTAAAACGAGAAAACAATCCTCTTTTGTAATCGGACCTCCTATCAGAGGTCACTCAATGTTCAAAGATTCTTTTGAAAGAATGCTATAAGTGATTTTAAATGTTTTCTTTATACTACCCAAATGTTATGCCTTTACTGAATAATGAGCATGTATTTTATCATAAAAAGGCAGCAATATTACTTTTAAAGATCTTTCTGCATCCCCAAAGAAACTAATTTGCTCACAGAAAAAACAACAACACATTTCAATATGATCGCTGTGCTTTAAATCCTATTTGTTTTAACTTATGCACTTAAAAACATTACTTAGAAAACAAGACCTCATCAGACTGTCACTTTGACAGTTCACAGGGGTAAAATAAATGTATAAGAACCCCTAGTATACCAAAAACCACGCTATTTTGCATGTACACAAACAGGGTCTTTCTAGGATCTCAAAACACATTATAAAACAATAGCAGCTAACGCCTGGAAGTGACATGTGCTTGCAGTTTGCTCTCCTTTGATAATAGCAAACCAAAGAAAGCGGCAAGAAAGACATTTTTCTTTCAATTTTCACGGACTACAAAAGTTAGGATAGTTTAAATAAGATTCCATGGAACATTCAAACTTCATCATGTTTATCAGAAAGAGAACTTAATCCACACCCTTTGAGGTTTGTCCTTCTCCAGTAAATATCTATTACGGCAAAACGATCATGGTTCTAAAGAATAACGGTGAAGCAAGAAAGAAAAGAGATTTTTCTTTCTGATAGGGAAATGGGCAGGTGCAGTTAAGACTGAAAGGCCATAATTAAAACATTGTTCTGCCGAGGCACTGTAGAAGTTCATGCAAGACTGCGCAAATCCTCCCCCTGCCCCACACTCCCAAATTCGAGGTTTTTGGCAGGAAAGGAAGCCGAAGGTGCATTGCCATTCAAGAAACAGAGCCCTGGTACAGTACCCTTGAGGGACACATGGACGAAATTCGACACTGCTGGGCCAGTAACATTGGCTTGTTTAAACCGATACATTTTAAACCACATAAGAAAGAAAAGGAAAAGAAACACCTTTTAATTGAACATATAGTCATGTGGCAGGCATATATTGGATTTCTAAAGATCTAAAGACATAAGTATTATCATTTCTACTATACAGATGAGAAATGAAGCCTAGAATGTTACACTCCTTTTCCAATGTCAGACTGGAATGTATTTTATTTTAACTGGATGAATGCTCAGATGGACACGGACTGCATCTGTATGTGATCATATTAGAACATGCAGATTAGAAAGTGACGAGGAAATGCCTGGGACAGCCTTTCCACCCATACCTGTGGCAGACTTCATAAAAAGAGGACTGTGTTTTTTTTTTTCCTTTCCAACCCAGAAATCTGGCTAATGAAACAGGCAGGGAAATCACTACAGATCAACTGAAGTGAACACGCAGGGGACACCTAGTGCCAGGGCAGCTGGGAGCAGTGGGCAGAGTGAAACTCCAGAGGCAGGCACGCACGTAGGGGCTGATTGATGGAGAGCACTGGCCTCTAGGTCTCTTTCTTAGGCTCTGTAAAAAGGGCGACACTACCGGAAGTCCTCGCAGCCTTTGGTAGATCACCTAAATAATTGAGAAGATACTATCCTCTGATAACAGTTTACTGCTAACTGTTCCATAGAATCGCTTACAGGCTCTGGATTCAAAAGAGAAAGGTTGCTTTAACACTAGGGATTCAATCTCTGTGGAAAAAAAAATAACTTACTCCTTAACAAGAGGTTAAGGCAGCTTTCTTTCTCTCTTTTTATTTATTTATTTTTAATTTGGTAGAGCTTTCCCACATCCCTTTGTGGGCTGCCTCCTCCTCTATGTATGTGTAAACCAGCTGTCCTTTGGAATGACACAGGCCCCCACAGTGTCATGGGGTACGACTGGTGGGAGTTGACTGAGAACCCTGAACGGGGGCGGTGGGTGGGGCTACTAGCAGTTGTGGGCCAGGTAATACTTTACTAGGGTTCACTGCCAGAAGGCCAAGACCTTTGACCTGGACCATCATCTCTCAGGCTACAGGCCAAGGATTGCTGAGGCCTAATATAGGCAGGGAGTCAATCAGAAGAACTTAAGAGGGGGGAAAAAAAAAGACTCTGCCTTTGCTTAGTTCTCCAGATTGGCTCTCCAGATGGCCCTCTTTTCTCTGGTAAATTATGCAACAAGCTGCTTCAGCTGAGTTTTGCAGACCTGGATGATCTTGAACTGCTTTCAACAAACAGGCGGACTCGTGGGGTTGCAGGGCTTCCTCCTAGCCCTCTCCTCCGAGGAAGAACACTGGGAAAAGAAGACCAGATAATTCCTAGTACCTGTCGTGGAAATAGAGCACGACACATGCAAAAAGTACTGTTGCTTTACGCTCACCTTCTTAAAAGAAATGATTTTGAAGAAGCCAAGAAGCTGTCTTATTGGGAAAGGTTAGAGTTCATCACTACTCCAAAAGGAGGAATTTGACCTTGCATATTCTTACTAATTAAGTGCCAGTCAGTCTCTAGTAATACTGGTGCAACGGAAAGGGGAGAAGGGTTGCTTTTCAGCATAAAGAGGCAAGAGGGTCTCGCTCGCTGCTCCGCTGTTATTAACATTTCCTGGAACCAAAATCAACAGTGCATGCAAATGAGTCTCTGATTATTTCTTTGATTTGCAGAGTGTCTCCTCCCACTGTACTCTCCTGGTTGAGAGGAAATGGATTAGCTCATCAAGCCCCAAGACTGTGCTTAGCGCTGAGGAAAACAAAGTAGGGGGTCAGTAAGGGGCAGGACCACTGTGTGCCTTCCTACCCCCAGATACAGGATCACAGCCCTGACACAGCTTCTTCCTGTTACTTCAGAAAGTAGTGGCAATGGGGCCATATTGGCCACTGAGCAGGGAGGAAAGCAGTCGATAGGCCAGGTGGCAGGGGGAACACTTGGTGGTGGCCTATCTCAAAGCTAAAAAAATGAAAGGTTTTAGGAAAGGAGAACAACACACTAAGAAGTGCAATTTGGGAACTAAAAGGAAAGAGAAAACAAATAGAAGTTTCCGTGGCAAATTTTTTGAGATGGTAAAATAGAACAAAAAGCCCAATTATAATTCACCTTAGCATCCATTAAACAGAAGCTTATGAAGTACCTTAAAGACCACGCTCTGTGTTAGAATGCAAATAGGAACAATTTATGGTCCCTGCTCATAATCAAGTACATGAGTGAGAACTTTAAAAGAAAATTAAAGTATGATGTGATAAATTGCCTAAAGGGAAATGCTGGACGGTAGCAGGACACAGAGAGAACTGACTCAGTGGGGAAAGTTTAGGAAAGCTGAACAGAAGAGGAGGTACTTTTGTGAGATCATGGAATTGATCAAGGTTTCTCAGATAGCAAGGGGAAGAGAGCATTTCCAGCGATGGGAGCAAGAAAACAATGGTAACGATAAAGGGGGGGAGGGGTAGAGTTCACTTGTGTGTGTAATGGAAATGGATACTGCCTGAGAAGAGGTGTTGGGGTCAGAAAGTGGTCATTCAAGAACATGGAAAGAGGCCGGCATCTGCTTTATATGTCATGCTAAGAACTCTGGATTTTCCTTTGGAAAATAGAGCACATTTGAACGAGCTGGAGAGAAAAAGTATATATTTAATAGAGGTAGGAGAAGGTGGGTTTACAAGGGCTCAGTGACTTTAAGTTCTGGCTTTCCAAAACGGAGCTTCCTTAGTTTTCTTTCAAGCATAAAGCCAATAACTATCTAGTGGAGTCGGGCTGGATCTGTTTGGTGACTCTGAACATAACTTGTGGTTGATTTGGTTAATAGTTATTCCTCTGAGATGGACTATTGTAACCTAACAATAAAGAAAATGCTAATATGAATTAATCACTATTCAGTTATTCAAACACTACCTCTAGGTACACATTCCACTACTGTGCCTGGCACTGGTTAAATGATGAAGAACATTACAATTAAGTTATCTGAATTGTTGAAGCTTTTTGTTGAGAAGAAAAAACAGTAAACACATAAGCAAATATGTAATTATAAATCATGATACATAAAATGAAGGAATAGATCAGAAAACCAAAAGAAAAATAACAGAGTAGAGGGAGAGAAACAATTTTATATGGTATGTGAGTAGGATTTTTATGAAAAAGGTAGGTTGTAGGAGGTGGGGAGAGAAAGTTATGGGATAGAATGAGTAAGATGATGTTGGAGAAATAGTGAGAAGCCAAATACGCATGATCTCCATAGGCAGCTTAAGGAGTTAGTCTATAATTTAACATAGAATTGAAAAATATTAAAGGGGATGCTTTAAGTTTTTAAAAATATAATTCTGGCAGTTGTGTGAATTCATCAAAGGAAGGAAAGATTAGAGGTGACAAACACCAACTAGAAGGCTGTGGTCCAGGAAAGAGATAATGGCAGCTTAGAAAATAGTTGTTCATAAAGAGTTGAACAACAGATGAATATGAGCATTTCTAAGGATCCAATTAAAGAAAACAACAACTAGAAAGCACTCAACTTAAAGTAGAGGAGATTTAATCTGTGGAGTTGCTAGTCAAGTAGTGAAAGAACTAAGCTAATGGGGGAGGGGGAGATGACTTTGAGCTTAAGCAACAAAACATTTTCATCCTCTGGGACTGAGGAGTCAGGAGAGAAGGTGGAATCACTAGCTCCAGGGCTAGAGTCACCTGGTTGGAAGCTGGAGTCACTGCAAAGATATCACCTGAAAATGGAGTGGAGGAAGGAATACCTTTTCTCTCCTTTCTTCCTGTTCTTTATTATCCTATCAATGGTTTCTATTCATGGAATACAGCCAGAAGCCAAGTAGTATGGCAGCATGGAAACATAACTTGCAGGGCCATATCCCCTGTATTACAGAATATAGAAGATAAAAGGTGAATTATGAATCTGAGTGCAGGATTAATATGATAACTGTATTTTAAGGTAGAATTTAAATGACTTGATGAGTAGGATGTGGAGAGATGAGCAGGAAAGAAATGTCAAGAATGATCACTAGGTTCTTGGCTTAAGCAACTGATACCTTATAAAGAATAGAGAAGATGTGAACCAGAAGTAGAGTTGGTGGGGAAAAGTATCAAAAATTCAATTTGGGACATCTTAAGTCTAAATTGTCCATTAGATGTCCATTTAAGAAGGCACCTGAATCAGAAAGTTGCATTTACAGATCTTGACCTCAAAAGAGAAGTCAGAGCTTTTGGTTTGGAAGTTGTCAACATTTAGATTGTATTTACAACCATAAGAGTCAAGGTAGTTAACAAGGAAGATAATTTAGGCTAAAAAGAGGACAAGGATTTATCTCTGAAGAAGCCCAACCTTTAGAGGGCAAAGGAAGAGGGATTGAAAAGGAGATGTGGAAGCCCATCTTACCATAACAAACCAACAAAAACTATCACTATTGACTGACAGACATTTGCCCTCCAGCTACCACCTACTTTTCTGTTCTCCTTTAAAGCAAAAGTTCTAGATTCGGTTGTTTTTACTCATTGTTTCCAATTTCTTTACAAATTCTATTCTAAGTCCTCTCTGCTGGGGCTGTTCCCCCATGACCTCCACCACAGTTTATTATGTCAAAGTTATTAATGACGTTCACATTTTAGATATAACAATTGATTCTCAGTTGACCTTATTTGACCTATTAGTTGGTTTATCTCTTATGAGAATGAAAGGAGGTGCTATTAATAACTATGCTGACCAAAAAAAATGTAACTATGTGTGGTGATAGATGCTAACTAGACTTACTGTGGTAATTATTTTGTGGTACAAATACCAAATTATTATGTTGTACACCTGAAACTATCTTAATTTATATAATTCATACACCAACTATATCTCAATACAATTAGTATCTAAAATTGAAACAAAAATGATGCTGGGCCTGGCCAGTGTGGCTCAGTGGTTGAGCATCCACCCAGGAACCAAGAGGTCATGGTTTGATTCCCGGTTAGGCCACATGTCTGGTTTGCAGGCTCGATCCCCAGGAGGCACCGATCAATGATGTTTTTCTCTCAGGAATGTTTCTCTCTCTCCATCTCTCCCCTTTCCTCACTCTCTAAAAAAAAAAAAAAGAAAAGAAAAAATCAATAAAAACATATTTTTAAAAATTATGCTGAAACAACAGGTGTAATTGAAGACTGTCCTGTTCAAAGTAAGACATATGCAGGGGTCCTCAAACTACAGCCCACGGCCCACATGCAAATACAAATATAGTATTTGTTCCCGTTTTGTTTTTTTACTTCAAAATAAGATATGTGCAGTGTGCATAGGAATTTGTTCATAGTTTTTTTTAAACTATAGTCCAGCCCTCCAACGGTCTGAGGGACAGTGAACTGGCCCCCTGTTTAAAAAGTTTGAGGACCCTGACATATAGTATCTTATCCATCAGCAGTTGACACAGATTTTCACTCCCTCTCCTTGATGCATTTATACTACTTGGCTTTCAGTGCACCACATCTTGTTTTCTTCCTGATTCTCTTTCAGTGGTTCTCAGTCTTCGTGATGTTCTACTCATCAACCAGACTGCTTCACTTTGGAGTGTCCTAGGGCCCTTTTCTTCTCTATTGAAATTCAATTCCTTGGTGATCTCATCCAATGTCATTGCTTTCAAATCCATCCATATACCAGCTTATCTCAAATGTATCTCTTTAGTTTGAAACTCTCCAAACTCAAGCATTCATTATTACATAAAAATACCATCACTGCAACCAAAACTCTGATCATCCTTCCCAAAGCTGTATTGTCATATTTCCCAATTCAGTTAATGTAACTCTATCCTGGTTTTGTTTAGGTCAAAAACCTTGAAGTCATCCTTGACTTCTCTCTCTCTTACACCCAATCTCTCAAAAAATACAAGTCTTTACCTACGGGTATTTCCAGAATACAAATACTTCTTACCACATCTACCATAATTTCCCTGGTCTAATGAGGGTTGGAAAGATTGGTGTGGTATCCAGATTTCCAGATGGCAGCTATTCTTAGTATGAGGGGATTTTGCAAGCCACGGGAGGGAGAGCATTCAAGTAAAGATGTAAGAATATGGTCTGCATAGTCTATCCCTAGAGAAAAATAAACTGACAGGAATAAATGGAGAGCTATAGTTCTTGGCCAATGGGCTGGAACAATGAAATGAGTACTAATGAATAGAAAGAACAGAATACATGGGCACCTAGAACCTGAGCACAGACTTCAGAGACTGGTGGGCCATATGAGATGCAGGGAGAATATAAATTCAGGACTCCAGGAGCAGGTCAGCAGGATATTTTCAGATCTCATTCTCTAGAAACAAGGAGATGCTCATTGTATCACCTGGTTTAGTTTTTATTAAACCAGGCTCTGAGCTGGTATAATACCTAACCATGGCTGCTAAGCTGAGGCTAGAGCAAGTTGGGGCCGACACAGATCTTCACACCTTCATTCTCTCCTTTAGCTCTATTCCCAACTCTTCAGGGACACCAGAATTATCTTCCCAAGGCACACTCTGATCATGCCATTTTGTGACTTGATTCACTTAATTTTCTATTTCACAACCTGAGTCTGGCTTAGCTTTCAAACCTCATGCCCCTCTTGCTTTCTTCATTATCTACCCATGCACATAGGGCTAGGCTCTCTTCTTTTGCTCATTAAGCTCACGTAATACCATTGCTACTGCAATTCCCACTGCTGCAATGCTTCCCCTTTTCTATTGAATGAACTCCTATTCACATTTCAAAGTCCTTTATACAATCAGTTTCTTTTTCAACCATGAAACAGCATTAATCATTTTTCCTCTGTTCTTTTTGTTTTGTTGTTTATTACTATTACAAGAGTGTATAAACAGTTGTAACATACAACATAATAATATAAATATTGTAATTTTGTGGAAAAGAAAATAAAACAGTCCTGGGGACTGAAAATGGAGCCAGGAATGAAAGTGACATAAATATGCCGATTACAAAGCCCTATACAATTACTAATGGGTGGGCCACAAATTTCGCCTTGAGCTTCCCAGCAGCCAAGATGAAGAGACAAAAGTGGTCAATTACACAATTTTCCTCCCATAAAATAAACACCAAACAAGTGCTTAGTGGATGCATAACTATTCTTCATACCCACACCAGAAGAGAATTTTTCCAAAATGTTCACCCATAAAGAGGAAACTGTATAATGCAACAGAATACTCTCAATAAACATCTCCACAAGAGAAAAACTATTTGCATCATAGAGCATGCCTTAAGAATTGATGTCAGATCAGCAAAGAGTAATCACTTAAAACAATTCCATAGGGGAGACTGGTCCGGATAATATAATTCCCATTTCCTCTGACTTGGTCTAGAAGGGTAATATATTTGCACAAAGACATGTAAGAAACTCTTCAATTTCCTAGCTTTTCTGAATTCAACACACATTTTTACATACATTTTCCTTTTCTTGGTGTCCATAAGTTTTTTAAAACACATGGGAATCACAGTTTAAGAATCTATAAGGGAATGGACAATCTATCCTTAGGATATCCTTTATACATGCTGTTTTTCTCATATACTTGGACTGCAGATATTGTGATCCCAGTAAAGGACAAAAACATATGTCATAATATCCAGTCCAGTAGTCCAGTTATGAGTGGGAATAACATCATCTGATGAAAATCTGAGTCGCTTATCAAGGACACATGGCTAAATAAAAGACCACCTACATTAACTGAGAAGAAAGACAGAACGAACTTATTGTAAGTTTTGAATCCTCCTTAAAAAGTATAAAAAATAACTACTGGGGTCTCAGATATCCTCTTCATTTTGTATGATCAAAATGATTTGTCTTGTAACACTTAAAGGAAAGTGAAAAGTTTGCTTGCCTTAGCTATAAGACAGGCTTAATGAAGCACCCATAAGATGCCTAGCTTTGACCAGGGGCTAATTTTTTATGCGCTCTTGAGAATTTCTATCACCTAAAACCATAAAAATCTTGACTAAGTCAAGTGAGTTATAATTTGTTAAAAAAAAATGCTCTGTTTCTGCAAATATCTAATTGGAGATGGTTGTGGTGAAGACTAATAGAATAAAGGATTTAGGCAGAGAAACTATAGAGTATAAGTTACAAGTTAGTTGTGGAAACAAAACACTTAGTTGATTAACTAACCTATTTAATTTCAGTTTTAGTTTCAGTCAGGAGACAGAAACCACTCCAGTTATTTTAACAGAGGATTCAATATAAAGATTTGTTAACTATTTATGGAAGAACTGAAAGAGTAAAAGGAAAATTCAAGGTATTGTGGAGAAAGCAACTGCAAGAAACAGGCACAGCCCACAGGACTGGGGGAACTAAGGAAAGAGGTTGGAATCATTAATACCTCCAGGCTTGGAGGAGCAGCCTGGGGAAGCTGAGCCCCTGCACTCCTGGGAGGCTTCACTCAGTGAGTGCTGATACCTCTGAGCGGGCTTCATAAGCCTGACTCTGTCAAGGTAGGAAAAGCTGCTGCGACAGGAAGGAACTGTAACTGTGGGGTGGAGAAGCATTGCTTGGGCAATGCAGACAGGGAACAGGAAGTCCTTCTCCTCCAGCTTGCAGTCTCCTTCTAGCACTCTCTATCAGCAAAGCCTAACACAGAGCCGCCAACAGGCATGAATATGGTTTAGAGTCCAAGGCCCAGAACACGAAGTTGCTGCTAGCAGAGGGTGGATTTGAAACTGAAAGACAAAAGCTTAGTAATTGACACAACCTATAAGGATAATGAAATGTACTTCCGCAAGATTTGGGGAAGACTGGTATAGTTGACAGAAGTCTGAGAACCTTACCTGAAAAGAAGTAGTTGTTCAATAAAAATTGCTACCCTGCTTCCAGTGAAAATTCTATCTAGGAGGCTGCCTGAGGCATCGGTAGAGATGCTTAGGTCTTGCTGCTTTCTCAGGAAGCCCTTTTTATTCATGTCCATGGGGTCAATGTGATGCCCTATTTGAGGGCACCAAGTCAATTTCCCGAGCTCAACTGTCATTATTAACTTCCAGGCTAGTCCCTGAAATTCAACTTTTTATTTTTCCTTCTCTTTCATCACTTATTTTCATAGAATGTCATTTTCATCTGTTGTCCACCTTCAAAACCCAACACATATTCTTTTCACTCTGGGAAAGTGATTTTTCTGTATTCTTAGTTTCTGGTCATTTGCTGCTTTTCCTCCCTTTTCCAAATAATGGTGATAAGCCTTATAATGTGGCTGGGGTCCATAGCCAGGCTCAAATCTCTCTGGACTAGCAAAGAAATGGAAAGGAATTATAAGGAAATGTGAGTGAATTGGTGGGGAAACTTGTGGCCTTAGCAGAAGGGCTAGTCATGCAGTCTGCATCCTATGGTGGGACTATAAAGTGAAGCTGAAGGAGTATGTTCTCACTGCTATCAAGTACATTTTTCATCTCTAAGCTCTTGGATCTGTGGGAAGCAGGACACTAAAAACCTATCTCCAGTCCCTAACTGTTCATGAGGAAGGGCTTAAGACCCTCCTGCCAATCTAAATGGGATTTAATTCAGGACTGGGTATGTTTAAGGTTTGGCTTGAGTATCATTGTGGGTTTCTGAGTTTGGGCTAAACTTGACAGTGCTTAGATTAGACAATGCTTTGTATCCTCAAGGGTCTTAACCTAGTTCTTTGATAAGCTACTATGCATAGTGGAATTATATTCATTCTTTCCTATGAAGATGTGCTTTCCTATGGAGTGAGAAGGAGAATTTTTTTTTAATCTTTTACCAACTCTGTCCCTGGAATAAACCTTACTGCTCGAAAGATTTCTATGACAGGTGATAACAATCTTCTCCAATTACTTGTAAAAGTAAGTTGATAGTAAAAAAATTCTTTTGAAGATACTCTATTAAGTGCATCTTAACCAATGTTTACTGTCAAGCCAAGAATTTGTGCCAGACAGGTAGAATCGCTTTCCTTTATAAACCTATTATTAACATCAGGTAGACAACCAGACTGCAAAAAAGTTTTCATTAACATTCACCCATTACTAAGAGTCAAATATTTTATCTCCGGGAACCCATCATATATAATCCCAATTTAAAACATAACTACTATTTATAATAACATATGCCAAGCCCTATGCTAAATGATTTATGCTAATATTTGACACTGAGATAAAATACTTAAATGGGTTGAAATCCATGGCTCTTGATAATTTTCAGGCCATGTTCTTTATGCCAAGTGTGCTCACTGTTTATTAGTTTTGCTGGAAATGCTTATTGAATGCAATGATTTCCTCTTAGTATTTTAATTTCTCCTTTGTAGGCAAGGAACGAGTGGTGAAATGAGGAAAGATGATTTCAAAACACACAAAACCTGTTCCTTGTGTAGGTACAGCTTAAAGAATATAAACAGATGGGTTTCTCCCACAAGGACAGGTCATCATACCATCAGGAGAAAATGAGTTGGCTGCTGAGTTAAGAAGCAATGAAGTCATTTCTATGCACATAATTAAAATGTGATATTTCAAGAGAAGTGAATCCAAGGAAGAAAACAGAAAAATTACAGATAACACACACTATAATTGTGGCTTTGAATTAATATGTGCCCAGGTGCAGAAGAAGCAATGCAAACAAATGTCAGCCATCAAAAATAGGAAGGAGGGGCGGGAAGACATTAACCAAAGAACTTATATGCATATATGCATAACTCATGGACACAGAGAATAGTGTGGTGACCTGGGGAGGAGGGGATGGGAGTGGGAAGGAGGGAGTCAATGGGGGGAAAGGAGGTCATCTGTAATACTTTCAATAATAAAGATAAACAAACAAACAAACAATTACTAAAGAAAATATGCAAAGTGGCGATACATTAAACTTGTAACCTTCTCCATCCCATCCCCCTCAACACACACACACATTTACTTTTGCTAAGCTCATTTGAACTTTTCAAGTGTTGTTAGCATAGCGGACTGGATTTAGAATATGTACAATAGCTTGAGGCACACATTTTTATGTCTACTGGAAGTCCTAGTCAGTGTATAAAAAGACAAACCAATTCAGAAAACAAAGGTCTGGGTCATGCCTCTCTCGATATTGCAATGATAAGCTCTTGCATCTATATCTGAATTACAAAGTGGACCGGTTCAGTAATGAAGCTCTTCTTGTCATGGCTCTTACTTGGCTTATACAAGTATTCTCCTTTCTGAGCTGTCTTAGGCCTAAATAAAGAAGAGAACACTCTAGGATTTTGAACAATGGATCCTGTGCCCTTTCTGTTCAGGAAGCTGCCTAGTGAGGAGAAAACAGCAGATGTACAGGCAACTGTTATCTTGGGTGAAAAAGATGCTTTTCTTGGGACCATATTAGTTTTGGATTTACAGCTCCTCTAGGGCTATATCTATATGATGACAGGCTTTCTAGTGAAAGCTGAGAAGCTTAGTTGCAAACCTGAATGCTGCAAAACGTGTAGCTATTTGGCAAAGGGAGGATCAAACATCTGGATCTTTGACTCAGTTTTTCTATTTTCACCCAATATTTTCATATCATGAAAAACACCTATTTAAAAAAAGCAGCCAATCTGGTGTTTTGGCTTCCTCAACAGCCAATTTGTGTCTCAGAATGGTTGGTCCAATTGATTGTGCGGCTTTAGATGGCCAAAATGAACGGATCAAGATGAAAATAGCTGGTTAGGTAGCTGCTCTGATTTGTTTCAATGGTATAGTGGTAAACTGAGTAGTGCTTTGCAAATGCAAATAATTTCTCACACTCAGAATTCAGTCATCTATCAGGAGGTAGATAATTGTCATTCCTCTCTAGTTCTCCAGATAAAGACATGGCACTGAAAGTAACAGGATTTGCTTTGAGAAAAACACAGCAAGTCAGCGTTAACTCTCTGTTAGTACTTGTGGGTTACGCTTTTGGTGGGACCTCAAACTCTCAAAATGAGATCAAACTACACATGAGTATTCACACACAACAGCTACAACTTACTTCTGAGGTTCTGTGAAACAGCAATGCTGCGATACTGAAAAAGAAAAGACAGGAAGTAAGAGAAATCTTCTTGAAATTCTGTTTGTGTTACATTAAAATTTCCAAGTATTCTCACTCTGGAGAACAGACTACTATCAGGCTATTGATCAGTGTTAACACATTAAATGCATCTTATTTGTAAAATTAAGGGGTATGTGGACCAGCATAGAAAATGTTGAGGTTAGATACAGTTTATGTCCAATTGCTTTTGAGTTGTGAGTCTAATATTAAAGCGGTAGAAACCCTTGTCAGGGAATAGATTGATTTTTGGAAATATTTATGTATTCAGGAACTGTTTTAAACAGTGCAATTATATATCTAAGTAAATCACCTTTGCATCATGTATGCCATTCTTTTCAAATAAAGATAACCTAGATCTACAAATACAAGTGTAACCATTCTTGTAGGCCTGCATCTAGGTTTCCATATGATGATGATTCTATAGCTGCCTTCGAGATGGCATTTTTTTTCCCTCTGGCAATGAATTTGATGCTATAAAAAGATTTAAAAAGAAAAAGAATACTAAGTCAAAGAATAAAATTGAAATAATATTTAAGGAAAATTATTTTTTTCCATGTATTTTTAAATTTTACAGCTTTCAAAATAACTCAGCATACAGTACCCCTCAGATTGACTGACTCATCTCCATGTCCACACACTTTCTTTAAAAACAGAAAAATCTTTTTTGAAAATGATCAAAACATAACATTTTGCTGGAACAGATGCCTTGCCTGCGCTCGGTGCCACATTTTTATAGTATTTAAAATGAACGTTTCAGTTTTAAACACCATGGCATGACTAATCGCCAATGAGGAGGAAAAGAAGGTCCTGGCAGAGTCCAAGACCTCTACCCCATTTGTGAGAAACACTGGAGCTCCTTATCTGGGCATACTTAGCATTTGACATGGGGCTGCTCTTCTCAAGATTGAAAAAAAAAAATAAGATTGCTTCTTAACAAGAAGTGTTTTTGGAAATTTCACTGTGCTGAGTGCAAAGCAAGGGGGAAATTTTTAATATCTGAGACCAATATGCACTTTGAGGTAATTGATTTGTTATTTTGTCTTGCATCTCATTATATTCCATGCGTTCTTTTAAGTACCATCTGAATTTTAACCTTTCAGAACACATTCTAAATCCCAGTTCAGGCTAATGTCCCAATTTTTGTCTGTTTCAGCCTAAGTATTGACAATAGTTCCTTTACCTTTTAAAATTCATAAAGATCCTCTGCTCAGGGAAAAATCTACACAATACTTTATTTTTTCTTGTGACATTTTCTATATGAGTGATTTAGTGATGAGTGGATCGAAATAGATGACACTTTAAATCATACAGGGTTCTCCAAGATTCCACACGTTTGGAAAACTGGCTAACTATGTGATCTTTTACATTTCACAAGGGTAAGAGATCGATCCAGCTCTGCCCTGTACATTTCTGCTCCTTGATATCTTACAGATGGCTGCTGTGACAAGCCCAGTGACTGTCCTCTTCTGCTCTCACTCCCAGCTTCGTGTGTGAACTTCTGACACATGAGAGATCAGTTGAAGAAAACATTTTCCAGAATACAGGTTTTATAGTGCCCCAGCAGCATACTAGGATCCTGTGGACATCCTGATAATGATAATAATGATGATGATAGCAATCACAATAATAACAACCATAAAATATTCTTCAGTAATAAGCGATAGGCAGTATCGCTTCTTTCATGAATAATGTTTACTCATTTCTAATCTTAACACATACATGTTTTGGCCTGCTATGAGCTCCAGAGTTTTCTTTGTTCTGGAGATGTGATTCAAATTCTCTAACTTTCTGACCTTCAATAGAAAATGTAGGATTTATGGGGAAAAACAATCAGACAAGTTCCAATTTTTAAATGTTTCTAAATGTGGAAGGCAATTGGACAGAACTTAGAATCTGTCATTATGATATGCCAGTTACATGAAATTTTGTAATAATTATTGTCAATTTACTACAAAGAAAATAATGGAAACATGGACAGAATGTGGGCTCAGAAATGCCATTTCATGATCCACAGTGTTGGGATTAATGATAAACCACTGATACATCATCTTCCTTACAAAAAGTGTTAGTCTAACCTTTAGTCTACAGTCTTTGCCAGGGGCTCAATCACACATTACATAATTCTGAATTTTCCAGAGAGGAGTCATGGCTCACACCCTCAGAGCAATAAGGTGCATGTATAGAGGGATATAGCCAGGTGTGGAAACAGACAGGAATTGGGCTATGGATTTTTATTTCTTTGCATCACCCTGATTTATCATTTTGGGGAGAAGTACCATTTAAGTGGATTCCTGAATTGCACAAGACATCCTGTGTCTCTCCCTAACAGAAGACATCTGTAAATAGGGGAGGGTTTGATTGTAAGATAAAATGTGGAAATAAAGAAACCAACAAAAACATCAACTTAAGCAGAAACTGCCTAACTCAATTGTTCCCACTGCAACTCTAAAATATAAAATGATCAATACATTTTTAGAAAGCAGTTAAAATTTAATTTATTTTGTATTCTTATAGTAGAAAACATGTGAGAAGCTTACACACGTGCACAAGGAAGTCAGAAAAGCTAAAAATATAACTCTTCAGCATCTAATGACTTACAGTGCTGCTGAGAGTCAGCAACATAAGCTTACTAGTATATGAGAGTAAATGATGTTTTCCTGAATTGTGTCACATGAGAATAGGTCATACGTATCTGAGATTGTTTCAGCTATTACAGAATATCTCATGTATTTCAGAACTACAATAATTTCTAATATTTATGTCACTCTTTTTTAGGTCACTTTATATTAAATAGAACATTTGTATTTGTAGATTAGAAAATATAATCATGCCGTAACCGGTTTGGCTCAGTGGATAGAGCGTCAGCCTGCGGACTCAAGGGTCCCAGGTTCGATTCCGGTCAAGGGCATGTACCTGGGTTGCGGGCACATCCCCAGTAGGGAATGTGCAGGAGGCAGCTGATCAATGTTTCTCTCTCATTGATGTTTCTAACTCTCTATCCCTCTCCCTTCCTCTCTGTAAAAAATCAATAAAATATTTTTTGGAAAAAAAAGAAAAGAAAATATAATCATCATTCATAAAGCTTTGAAATCTTGAAGGTATCTAGAGAACAATTACATTGATGAAGATGTGTATATTCAGTAAAGGTTTCAGGAAAGGTAAGAAAAAAAATTGAATCTTTAAGTATTATAGATTGATTCAAGGGGAAAGTTGAATATGTCAGACAACCAGAACAGGACAAGAACCTGAGAACTTGTGAGATGGTAAGAACACTAGCTGGCAATTTCAGAAATGAGGGAGGTAGAGAAAAGTAAGGTTGGATGCATGGGGATTCTGGAAGAGCTTTAAAACCAGGCATTGCAAAAAAGTCTTGAACTAGGGGCTGCCCAAGGCTTTGATCAAGGAGGGTGGCTGTTTACTCATTAAATTTAGAAAGGTTGGTCTGATGGCGATGTAGACTAAAGCAGGGAAAGAGTAGAGTTGCAGGATCCAGGCCACAAGTTGGTATAATAATCCAATTATAGAATGAGGAAGACCTCAAACACTCTTCCTCCTTCCCCTGCCCTCATCTTCCCAACCCCCCACCCCAGTAATTAAAGGTACTTTGCTGTTGACTTATAATGGCATGGCTTAATCAGTCATCTCATTCAATGGACATAGTTTTGAGTGAAGACCGTTCATAAAAACCATTTCAAAGAACCAAGTTTTACCATAGCTTAGAACGTTCTAACGAACATCACATAGTATCTTAAAGCAACATGAGCAAAGTAAAATAAGAGTGTCAAAAATGTTTTCAGCATTGGCATCAACAAAGGGATGGGCGTTTTGGCCTCCTCCATGACTTAACTGTCACATCACATTATAGCAGCATTTCTCAAAGTGCATGTTGTATGGAGCATTGATTCCTTGGGATATTAGTAGGTGTTAGGGTGGAGAAAAGGATTTCATATTCAAAAATATTTGGGGTGCTGGAGTCAATAAAATTAAACAAAATCATTACTGCAGGATTTCTCAGAACATGTAATGTGCTAATGCTCTTTATACAGAGCAATGAGAAGGCTCTAGCAAGTGGCATTTCCAATCAGATTTGACTAGAGTACTAACTTCTCCTGGGCTATTCCACATAATACACATTAGGAATTGCTTGTATATGCAAATAAAAGATTATAATATAGTCCTATATGTGATATAGATATACAGATAAAATATATAGATAAATAGATAGATGATAGATGATAGATAGATAGATAGATAGATAGATAGATAGATAGAGACGTGTATAATTTCATTTGGATGGAATGATTTCATAACTACAAGGAATTCAAGGAATTCAGCCTTTGCTAATTGCCTTTGGCTTTAAAGCTTGTCAGAATTTTTCTGCTCATTAAATTCATAATCTCTCCTTATGAGGGAGCATTGAGGACGACTTCACTGAAGTGGCTCACCCACTCACAGCCCCCAAATCAGGCTGTTCATCATTTGAGGGGTTTTTCTTCAAGCGCACAAAGGAGCTATTTTCTGCTGGGAAGGGGCTTCCCCTGACCTCCCACCCACCTCTTTAGGTAGAGAGTCATCCCCAAAGAGATGTGTCATTCTTGGAACAGAATATCCCCTGGCAAGGATTCACTGAGTAATCATTCAGCTAGAAGCATAAATCTACCCTGAGGGTCAGAAAAACCCATAGTGAAAGAGAATAATGGGCAAAGGGAATAGCATTCCAGGCTATTAAAATAGACACAGGCACTGAAGTGACTGTGCTGAGATGAAAAAAAAAAAAAAAAAAAAAGGGAATTTTCCAAAATTCAAACGTAAAACTCTGGGTGACAAATGCTTCCCCGGGTGGGGTGGTGATTAACTCCTCCATCACTCAGGAAGAGACCGGCCTTCCTTTTACTCAGGGCAGTGAACTGGTTGATCTACACTGAACCATTTCCTGTTGACTTCATTGGGCAGATAAGAAACACAAACTTGATTGATTCAAGGGGTGGCTCAGTGGATAGAGCTTTGGCCTGCGGACTGAAAGGTCTCAGGTTCAAGTCCGTCTAAGGGCATGTACCTTGGTTGCGGGCACATCCCCAGTGGGAGGTGTGCAGGAGGCAGCTGATCGATGTTTCTCTCTCATCGATGTTTCTAACTCTATTCCTCTCCCTTCCTCTCTGTGAAAAATCAATAAAATATATTTTAAAAAAAGAAACACAAACTTTCTTATTTCTCTTTGCTTTCTTCCCTGCTCCCCTTCCATTGGTGGCTATCATGTTGACCCTACAAAAGACTAGACAAAGGATCAGTCAGAACTCAGGACTCTCTAGTGAGTCAGAGCAGCCTACCTGCAGCCAGACAGGCCTGGGGCATGGAGCAGAGTTGGCACCAGCCCTGCTCTGTAGGTTGGAACAGGAACTGAGAGAGCTGTCCTTTGCTGTAGAGGCTGGTGGAGAAGTTACTGCTGGGTGGGCTAGGCAGGGGTCCAATAGGGATCAACATGTTCCAGTCATGATTCAGCCAGACGCCTGGCTCCAGGGAGGATCCAAGCTGGAGCTGCCCAACAGGTGGGCAGAGCATTGCTCAGAAGTTCAGACTAGCCAGGGACTTGATTATCAAAAGGGCAGGATATGAAAGGGGTTAGAACATGGGCTCCTGGTCTCATTTACCCCCTTCTAACAGTATGATTATGGACAAGTTACTTAATCTTTCTGAACCTCAGTTTCAGATAATGTTACTAAGGCTTTTATTTTTTTAAGGATGAAGTGAAATAATATCTCACATTTATTCCACACTAAATATATGTTAGGTACTGTGCAAGGAGCTTGCTGTATATAATTATATTTAGTCCTCAAGACGATTCTGTAGAATCGATGTCATTATTATTTACATTTCATTTTTGAGGAAACTACTACTCGGGTTTAAATAATAAATTCAATCCTGACCGCAGGATCAAGATTTTAGCCAAATGCAAATTACCTCTCAATAACCTCTCTTACTTGATGGCAGGATAATGCCACCACTGCTGCTGCCAGTAAAGATGGGAATGATGTTTTGGGGCCCAGGTTCCTAATGTACAGCTCCAATCACTGGAGTAGGAGAGAAGGCAAAATAATAACAAGGCTGTCATCATCTTCTTCTTAGTCCAAATATGGAGCTTGGGACCTGCTCAGTGTGTTAGAAAGGACACCAAACATAAAGGTCAGCTCTATAACCCGCAGCATCCAAAGGGACTTGAGCATAGGGAGTCATCTATAGGATTCAGTCTTCAAAATAGGGTACCATGCAGGTGGGCAGATAACAATAGGAGAGCCCAGACTACATTCCTGGGGCAATGACACTGGATTATTATCCAACGCAATTCATGAAATTAAGAAAAAGTAGGGTTGTCTGCTAAATGGAAAGTAATGAATCCCAAAGTCCACTGCAAAAGGCACAGAAAATGTAGGACAATGATAGGGTCAGTTATCAGCTCAAGAATTCAAGCTGGACTGAACCTGAAGGCTGAAAATATTAATGGGTTGCTGTGTAACACATCTAGAAGATTGGAGGTTAAAACTCATGGCAGGTTATTTATTAAATAATACAGTGTTTGTAGTGTAGTATAATATATTATAAATAGTGAGTACAAAGTATTATAGTAGTGTGTAGTGTGGTGTAGTACAATGTAGTGTTGTGCTGTGTGGTGTAGTTTGTTGTAGTGTAGTATAGTGTAGCATAGTACAGAGTAATGTGATGTAATATAGTGTAATGTAGTGTAAGGTAACACAGTGTAGTATAGAGCAGTGTTTTCTTGTGTGGTATAGTGTAATTTGGTTAATATAGTACCAAATAATGTAGTGAAAGAACCACTGAACTGGAAGCCAGGAAACATGAGTTCTCTTTTCTGTGCTATTAATAGCTGTATGGCCTTATATAAATCACAGCCTTTTTTGGCTATAGTTTTTTATAACATGTAAAATGAGGGTCTGGCAAAGATGATCTTGAAGGTCAATCCTGAAACATTCTACAGCTTGGTCTTACACATGAGACCTCTAACAACTTACATTTTCTGCCAAGATTTGAAGGTTCCTTATATAGGCTTTCCCCAAGTCTAGAAAGCCAGATAATGTTCCTGGAAGAAAGTAGAAAAGGAAAAAGCCCATAAATAGGTTTTAGTACCAATCTAACATTAGAAATTAAATGAAATGAAAGGTCAGATTATTGCAATCCAATTCTGGTCATAGTTCTTTGTAAGTGAAAGACTTTCTTAGCCAAAATACTGGGAGGTCTGGGTAGCTGGAATCCAAGCTCCAAAAAGTTTTTGTTATCTCCATGGTGCAGGCACAACTGCAATACTTGGAGAGAAAGCAATCAATTTGGTAAAAATTCCTGGACCAGATGATCCTACCAATCTAGACCTTCACAATGACTGTTATTAGCAATAAATTATTTCTTTGCTGGAGGAAGTGTGAATTCAGTATAATATTTTAACTCAATTATTAATTAACCTAAAAAGAAATGCATAAGGTGGGAAATTAAATCTTACTAGGAGCCTTATTGAAAAAAATACAGCTTTCTTGCCCTAGTCCTTTAAAAAAATATTTTGTTTATTTTTATATTTTATTTTTAAAAATCTTTATTGTTGAAAGTATTACATATGTGTC
>NW_005354490.1:85457-105760 GCF_000412655.1 Myotis brandtii | reverse complement strand
TGATCCCTTTAGCCTGCCCCAGGCTTTTTACTTGCTCCAGTCCTTCTGCTCCAAAGCAACCACTTTTGACTTTTTTACCCATACTTCTGGTATTTACACATGTTCATGTTTAGAAATTATCTATTGACTTCCTATATTTCTGGATTAGGCTTTAGCTCTCTAATAGCAACATCCCCTCTGTGTCCGCTCCCCCAATTCCAAGATCCTTTCCTGTGGTCTCTTCATCTGTCCTCTATCATTGACTCAAAGCAACGGCTTCAGGTCCACCTTTATACTGAGACTCTCCAATTTATTCTTTCTTCTGATTTCCAGGATTTAATTTCTCTCTATATATTTCCTGTCATCATATCCCAAACTACATTTCTCTCCCCAGGTAGTCAGGATCCTGCAATCCCCCATTCAAATTAATCACTTTACCAACATTCAAGTTACCATTCATTTTCACTTGTTCTGTCCTTTGCCATTCTCAAGGCGATAAATTGCTAACTTTTGCCAATTTTAACATTACAAAGTTTCTCTTCTTTGTCTCTTTATTTTCTTAATTCCTTTGTTAGTTACTGAGTGGTACTTTTAATATAGCCCCTAGCACTATTAAGAAGCCAAGCATTTTTTCCTTTTCTTTTTTAAAGATATGTTTGCATTGATTTCAAAGAGAGGAAGGAAGAGGGAAAGAGAGATAGAAATATTAATGAGAGAGAATCACTGATCAGCTGCCTCCTTCATGTCCCTGACGAGAGAGAATCACTGATCAGCTGCCTCCTTCATGTCCCCCACTGGGGATTGAGTCCAAAACCCAGGCATGTGCCCTGACCAGGAATTGACTCCTGGTTCACGGGTCGATGCTCAACCACTGAGCCTCACTGGCTGGGCAAGTATTTTGTCCTTTTAAGTCGTCAGATGGACACAGACAATAGGGTGGTGGAGGCCTGGGTGGGGCTGGCTATAAGGGGTCAATGGGAGGAAAAAAGGGGACATATGTAATCCTTTCAACAATAAAGATTTAAGAATAGACATGGAAAGGACCACATGAAGACAAGCACATGCGTAAGGAGGGGCCAGCTTACTGCAATACCAGTCACTGACTGAGTAAAAATGTTGAGAGAAAGAGAGAAAAAGCCAAGCGTACTTCTCAGAAGGTGAGTGGCTATCTGATACACACATTGATAAGAGGAAGAGATGGAGATGTCTGATCTGAAAATGAAAATTGAGATGATAATTATTATTCTAACCTGGATACACTAATTCCTTAATCGACTCGTTTGTAATTTCAAGTGATTCTAGGTCTGTCTGTGACCTAAGACTAACTGGCAGAGTCTTGGTGATGTGAAAAACCCTCTACCCCACATGCATTTTAAAGGAACAAAGGGAGACAAAGCAAAGTTGCATTTGGTTAACATTTTGCTTGCATTTGGGTGATGACTTTTCACATATTGATTACATTTGGATTGTTGAATTCAATTCAGTGAGTGTTTATGAACTCCGCACTACAAGTAAAATTAATGTTGTTTCGTAAAAAGGATGTGTGGTTTAGGATCCGAACACCTGCGTTTGAATGCCGGATCTTCACCTAACTCACAGCATTATTCTGAGGACCCTGACCTCTCGGAGCCTCAGTTTGGTCATTTGTTGACTGAGGATAAGTAAGTTGCGATTATTTTGAGGACTGAATGGGATAGTGGAGATACCAGCAACTCTGGGAATTGCCACCTGGGAAGTGCAATAAATGGTCATTATATAGCTCATAGTCATATATATGCACTCTTTAAGTGAGCTTAAAGATGGAGAGTAGATGTTTGTATTAGGGGGCCGTTTCTTTGTCATTTTGAACAAGTTCTTTCTTGTATTTGGAGGAATGACTTTCCAAACACATGCATTAGGTAGTCTGCGGCCTCCTCTCCAGTCATATTGAGGACACATGCATACAGAATAACAGTAATCATCAGTCATACTAAGACTGGTTAGCCACAATGACACAAACCCCTGAAATAGATATTCAAGAGAAAACTTTAGAAAATAGCTTTTTAAACCCGTCTCATAATAATGACTACATCTTGAGAAGTACCTAAAATAGACTGACCTTGTGCTTTTATAGTGTCTGAAAAAATATAGATTCAGCACATCCAAAACCTCAAATGACTCCTTTCATGCCGTTGAAACCCTCATCAGTGAAAAACCTTTCCTATTCTTTAACATCATACGCACCTACTCATCCTCCTAACTCCACAACACTCTTAATCTCTTGCTGGTTCCTTCTTATCTACCTGATTTAAATGATGGAGTCATTGGAGCTTAAGTCTGTACCCTAGTTTCTATGCACACCTTTTCCCTTGATGTTTTCATTTTATCTCATAACTTTAAATACCATCTATATGCTGATTGTCAAATGTATGTCTAAACCTCACCTTTTCGATGCAATATGAAAGTTGTTTTTCTTATTATAAAAATCTACTTAAAAGATAATTGACCATTTAAAGTAAAAGTAGTAACAATGAATTGTGATGTTTATAATATGTGCAAAAGGAAAATAATTTTTAAAAATAGCACAAGGGCCAGGAGTGAGGAAATGGAAGTATATGTTAAGTAACTTTCTTACACTGTTCTTAAAGTGCCATAATATTACTTGAATACTGTATTAATTTGAAGATGTTTGCCTTAATCCTTAATGTAACCACTAATAATAAAGTTATAGTTGGTAGGCCTACAAAGAAAACAAAATGGAATCAGAAAATTCCTCAGTGAATCCTAGAGAAAGCACAAAGACAGGAAATGGCACCAGTATATAAAAGCAATTGCAAGATTGTCTATTTAAACCCAACCACCTCACCTCATTAATCACATTATAAGCAACTGGTCTATACATGCCGTTAAAAAAGATTATCAGACTGGACTAAAAACGATGTCCAACAATATTAGTCATAGAAATGTAAATTCTATACACCTACTGGAATGGCTACATAAACTAATCTTACCAAGTTCTTTCGAGGAGGTGGAACAATTAGAACCCTCACATGCTGCAGGTCGAGTATAAAAAGGTACCCATAACTTTGAAAAAAAGTGGTAGTGTGTTAAAAAGTTAAGTGTACACATACCAATTGGTAATACTGAACGTAAAAGAATGAGACCAATACTTTAGAAACTTCATTACTTGAGGTGGTTTTCTCCAGGCAGAAGACTTCCAGGTACTACAACTATGTCTTCAAAGTCTTTGCTGCTTTCTTTTATTTAATACCACCTTAGTTCATCAATAATCATTAATGATAATTAATTCAGCACTTACTATCTGGCTCTGTCCTAATATTTAGGATATAAAAGTAAATAAGAGTCTCAGTCTCAAAATTTCCATGTTGAGGAATGTAGATGTACACATAAACAAATTAAATCAAGGTTATTGGGTGTTTTTTTAAGTCTTAAAAGGATATGTTAAATACCTACAAAATAAAGTGATTAATTTTATTTTAAGAGTCTACAGAGAAACAGTTGCATAAGACCTTAAAAAATGAATTGAGAGTCCTGGATGGTTTGGTGGCTCAGTGGATGGAACATTGGCCTGTGCAACGAAGAGTTTGGGTTCAACTCTGTAGTAACTGATATCAGTTAATTCACTTAACTGAATTCAACTATGAATTGAGTCACAGAGCAGAAAAGGAAGGATGAAGAGACATTTAAGTCATGTCAGTTCTTCCAGATAATATGTTTAAAATATTAATTCAACAATCATTGTTTTTACAAAGAAATTGAAATGCTTGACAATTCTTTGACTTACTCCAGGTTCGGTCTGAAGTCTTGTGTGGTCTGAATTTGTGAGGACATTTATCAATATGATGACTCATCAGTGGTTTTAGCTTCCAACACTCCAGAAGATTTTAGTTGGGCATTGCTGGGAATTATTTATAAAATTGGCTTCTTTACTCTGCAGAGGAAAGGAAACTGAGAATAAAACCAGTAGTTTATTATGCAGCTATACATTTTTAGATAAAGTGATGGTTTTAATATTTTTATTTAGAAGAATAACTAATCAGCTGTATCTACTATGTCTCAGGTGAGGTTCAGTTTAAGTAGAAAATGTGTGAAAGAAAGATGAATCTTTCAGAAATCCAGAAAGTAGCTTAAGGTAGTATCAAGGACCTATATGCTTCCCACCTCTTGGTCTCTGAGCCTTCACAGTTATTAGATGGACTGTCATGATATCACAGTGCTTGCATTCAAGTAACTTTTTTGTTGTTATTGTTAATCCTCACCTGAGGATATTTTTTCCCCATTGATTTTTAGAGCAAGTGGAAGGAAGGGAGAGAGACAGAGAGTAAGAGAGAAACATTGATGTGAGAGAGACACGTCAATTGGTTGCCTTCCACATGCGCCCTAACCAGGGCCAGGGGTAGGAGCCTGAAAGTGAGGTAAGTGTCCTTGACCAGAATCAAACCCAAGACCCTTCAATCCTTGGGCCGATGCTCTAACTGCTGAGCCAAACTGGCTAGGGCAAGTAACTTATTTTACTTAATAAAACACAGTATCCTATATAATAAAAAGGTAATATGCAAATAGACCTAACTGCAGAACAACGAATCAAAGCATAATATGCTAATGATATGCTAAGGTTGCTTAACCGCTCGCTATGACTTGCACTGACCATCAGGGGGCAGATGCTCTGACCAGTAGGTTAGCTTGCTGCTGGGGTCCAGCCAATCGGGACTGAGCAAGATGGGCCAGACACACCCTGGAGCCCTCCTGCGGTCCCTTCCCGGACCGATTGTGCACAGGTGGGGTCCCTCAGCCTGGTCTGTGCCCTCTCGCAATTTGGGACCCCTCAGGGGATGTCGGAGAGCCGGTTTCAGCCTGATCCTGCAGGCCGCTCCCCTTGGGAGGGTGCCAGATGAAGGGCTCATGGCTGGTGAGCGCTGCTATGGCAGTGCCAGCATCTCCTGATTGGGACTGATTGGGCGTGAGCCTGGGATGGGTAGGAGCTGCAGGCAGTGTTGGACTGTGGGTTTCAGCCCAATTCCTGCAGGCCACCCAGAGGGACCCCACCCATGCACAAATTCATGCACTGGGCCTCTAGTATTATATATAGGGTTTGATAGTATCCATGGTTTCAGGCATCCACTGGGGATCTTGGCACATATCCCCCACTGATAAGAGTGGGACTACTGTACTTACTTGACTGCTTATTAATCAGAATGGTGGTTCTCCATGTGCAGTCCAGTGTCCCTGAATCTCTTTAGAAGGTCTTTGTAATAAAAGATATTTTCATAGTCAGAAGCATTATCTGTCTTTTTTAAAATTCTCATTCTTATAAGAATGTGCAATGGAGTTTCCTGGAGGCAGTAATAGCATCATAGTACAACAGATTGAATGCACAAGCAAATATGAGAATCCAGCTGTCTTTTAGTAAGGCAGATATTAAAGAGATTTGGAAAAATGTGATATAATGCCACTCCTCAATAATTTTATTTTTGTTCTAGAAAATATAGTTATTTTTGACAAAATGTTACTTATGTTAATGTTATTAGTTTATTTTAATAAAATATTAAATATTCAAAACCCTTTTCATTTGTAATTTCTAATATGTCAATATAGATAAGATATAATTTATATAAATAAAAGTTCTTTGGGATGCTCAATAATTTTTAAGAGTACAAAGTGGTCGTAAAATCAACGAGTTTAATAGTCCAACATAAATAATTTCCTGTAAAGGAAGAAGCCCCAAATATGATAAGTCTGATTAACTTTGTTTTTTAAAAGAACAATGATATCTGGATAAACAATTCCTGTCCTCCTCCCTGCTCCCCAGTACTTCTTCTTGGTCCATGTAAACTGCCTTTGCACTTTCATTCCTAAACTCCTTCCTTGTAAATACATATCTTTACTGTCTGATTCCTCACTGTTGGGGGGGGGAAAGCATGGTAATTACTTTGTATATGCACTTACAGACACAGACACACACACTCTCTCTCTCTCTCTCTCTCTCACACACACACACACACACACACACTAGTATACACATAATTTTCTATTTTCCACTTGTCATTTTCTGGTCAGTCCACTCTACGAGTCAAGGGTTAGGACTTAATTTGCACCCATTTCTTATATCACTGGAGAAAATAAGACAAGATTCCGGGACCCCAATATTGAACAGTGCGTGGAGGAAGACACATTTAGACCCCCACAAAGTCCTTTTATTTTTGGCATTTGCACACACCGGACATTTTATCAGTTCACACCAACTGTGGATTTGCAGAGGGGCTGATTTTATTTCTCTGCAGCCAACAATAATGGCCTGGTCGCCTTTTTTAACCTCTATCTCAGAACCTGGAGAAGAACAATGCAGTGTTCTGGAGGTTTCAGATAGCAGCCAGGAGCTTGCCAGCATGCCTGATACCTGAGTCCTCTAGTGATGGATACTGTGACTCCTCCTTTGGAGGTGGCCAACTAGCTGGTGCCTGGAGACATATGGTGACTTCTTCCTGCCAAAGAAACCAAGCCCCCGTGCCAGGGACTTAGCCGACCAGTGCTGGCTCTCAGGCCTTTCTTCCCAGGGGATGATAAGTGAGCACCCCCCGGCATTGTCGTTTGTTCAGAGACCAGCATTGCTCTCTGAGCTCCTGGGTATCATGGTGTCAAGCGCACAGAAAAGGAGAGAATTCGATCAATTGATAGGAGAGACATGATAGAGAGGGCAGCATCCTTCTCTGATCTCTTTGCTGATAGGAAATGCACCACAGTGGCGCCCAGGTTCTGCTCCAGCAAGTCAGTCCCACACACCAGCTCAGGAAAGGGGGTGCGCACGCAAAGAACCCGCCGCTCCCAGGGTCACTGACTTCGAGTTTCATCGCTCTGCGCCATGGAGAGAGATTGGTGCCAGCGGGGATTGTTTTTCCCTAGAGTTCCCGAGGACGCTGTGGAGCCCTTCCTTTATTTCTTCTTTCTTTTACGTTTTCTTCTTTCTTTAATCAAGAAAAATTAAAATCTGCATATGGTTTTAAAAAATAAAGCAGGTGCAGAAAGTTAGAAAATGGTGGTAAGTATCCCATTTGCTTGTCCCCAATTTTAGTTTTTCCACTCCTGATAATTACAATAAATATTGTGTGTGTGTGTGTGTGTGTGTGTGTGTGTGTGTGTGTGTGTTTGTGTGTACACAGCACAGTGACTAACAGTTAACAGCGAAAAATTTGGAATTGCACTGCCTGGTTTTGAATCCTGACTCCATTACTTACTAAGACCATGGGCAATTTGCGTTGGCTTTCTGACTCACCGAGGACCTAATAATAATGCCTATATTTTAGAGGTATTTTACGCATAAAATAGTATCTGGCCTAAAATAGTACCTGGCACATAATCATAATTAAATAAGTGCTGGGTATTTTTATTTTATTATTATTAATATAATTCTAATTTATGTATGATTCCTTTTAAAATTTACACAAACATACTGACATGATGTTTTTAATTTTGCTTTACTTATTTCATCAAATAAAATAGGTAAAAGATCTTTCATAGATTTGGCTCATTCTTTTTTAATATCTATATAGCATTTTATTACATGGACATACATTTTTAAAACTTCACTAGGCTTGTATTAATTAATATTTGGCCATTTCCAGTTTTTTTCTATTACAAACAATGTTTAGAACATATTGGTTAATGTATCTCAGTAGTAAATTTCTAGCAGTATGATCATATAGTCAACAAATAAAATTTTTTAAACCTCTTTTTCATTTTTAGCATTTGAAATTTAAATCTATTTGAAATTTATTTTTGATAAGCTCTAAAGTAGGGATCCAGTCTAGTTTTCTTCCAGATTGATGATCAATTATGCAAATATTATTTATTAAATAAATCATTCTTTCCTCACTGAGTGGAAAGCCTACTTGTTATGTATTAAATTCTGGATCTGTATTTAATCTTTATTCTGTCTCAATAAGCTGTATTGTTATTCTTATACACCACTTTCATCAAATGGTAAATCAGTTAAAATTTGTATATATTATGCCAATGTGTCTTATGAAAATGCCTGATCACTGTATAACTCCCATTTCCCTAGATCCTCCCAGCTCTGGATAAATCATTTTAATGATTTTTTTGTCAACCTACTATCTGGACTTTACCATCTTTTTAAATTTGAATATTTTAATTCAGAAATAGAGTTGAACAAATTTTTACATATTTTACCACTTATGCCTTGGTTTCTATCAGATTGTTAGTATTTTTTATATTGATTAAAATTTTATTTCTATTGCAAGTAAATTAACCTGTAGTCAATAATCTGTTTTAATATTTTTAAGTTTTTAATATTTGAATTTTATTTTTTATATTTTACTATACATTAATAAAATATAACTTATATTAGGAAAATATTCATTATTTTCTTGATAGTGTGGTGATTTGAATTACTGCTTATAAAGATGGTTTGTACTGTAATAAACACACATATACACACATATGGTCACATACATTTCCCCCATATTGTCTTCTAGATCTTTTGTGAATTTATTTTTATGTGTACATATTTTTAAAGTACTAAATTTTATTTTGATATAAGACATCACAGATTTTCTTCATATATATTTTCTTTATGTTTTAAATGTCTAGCCTTTTTATAATATTTTATTGACATTTTATCTCTTCAACATTGATTTAGAATTCCAGTCTTATTAAATACTGAAATCCACATGTTTATATGACCTACTACAGTATCAAAATGCACTAATTATGAGATTTTCATGACATGGTTAATGTCTGATTTGACTGATATTACCACTTTTTTTATCTACATAATTTTGGTGACTACTCTTGGATATTAGATTTTTCCATATGAAATTTAAAACATTTTCTAAATTTCCCTAGCAGGAAAAAGCATGCATCAAACTGTGAGTAATTTAAATAAATCAAATTGGATAGGGTGGGTATTAAGATTATTAAAATGTACTCCCAGTAATATATAGTCAGAGCATGCCTCTTCTCTGCTCAAAACCCATCTCACTCACAGTGTAAGCCACGGCCATACAATGGCCAATAGACCCGATGTGTTCAATTCTGGCTTTCACTCTCAACCCATCTCTTGTTACTTTCTCCCTTATTCCATACCAACCACAGGGGCCTGGTTGCTATTTTACCTGAATAATTTCCCACATTAAGCCTTTGTGTATGGCTTGAATCCTCACTTTTCTGGTCTCAGATTTAAGTGTCACCTATCAGTGAAGTCCTCCTTGACCACCCTACAGCCATACTGTTTGAAAGAACCCACTTTTATCCAATTTTTCAGCACCTTCTATCTACATTTCTTCATAGTGCCCATAATCATCACCCATATTATGTTGTCTGTCTCCCCTCATTAGATCCCCTCCATGAGGTCAGGTACTTTGGTCTAGTTTGTTCACTACTGTCTTCCCAAAGCCTAAAGCAGTGTTTGATATATAATAGGCCCTCAATAAATGTTTTTTCAGTGAATGAATGAATACATGGATGAATCTTTTTAAAATTCACTATCTCTATACAACACATAATATGATTTAACACTGGAGTTTCCCTTTAAATACTTAAAAGTAAGTAATTTACATTTAAATATATAACTATTTTTTAAAATATATTTTATTGATTTTTTACAGAGAGGAAGGGAGAGGGATAGAGAGTTAGAAACATCGATCTGCTGCCTCCTGCACACCCCCTACTGGGGATGTGCCCGAAACCCGGGTACATGCCCTTGACCGGAATTGAACCTGGGACCCTTCAGTCCCCAAGCTGCCGCTCTATCCACTGAGCCAAACTAGTCAGGGCAAATATATAACTATTTTTACATTGTAAAAGAAAATTTCTCTTCCAACCTATTTTTTTAATTGATGTTGTTTGCACATAGAAAGGCTACTGATTTTTATATAATTTTGTAACTAGCTCCTTATAAAAATGATATCATTCTAATAATTTTTCAATTGATTTCTTGAGTTTTCTAGGTTTTAATAACATATTATGCAAATCATGATTATTTTGCATCTGCATTCCAATTACTATATCTGCTTTATGTGTGGTTTTTAAATTTTATTATCCAATTACTGCTTACATTTAATTTTATTCTGTATTAGTTTCAGGTGTACAGCTTAGAGTTTAGACAACCATATACTTTACAAAGTGTTCTCCACTCCCATTTTTAGTACTGACCAGGCCTGATACATAGTTATTACAATATTATTAATTATAATCCCTATATAAATGTATTGTAACTATCAATTTGTACTTCTTAATCCTTTCACCTTTTTAACCTAGTTCCCCAATACCCCTCCTAACATTACCATATGATTTTATGCTTCATTTAGTTTACATGGCACATTCCATTAATTGATACAGATATTGTACCAACCTTGCATCCAAGGCATAAATCCCACTTGACTATAATGTATGATATTTTAAATGTATTGTTGAAATAGGTTTGCTAATATTTTGTTGAGGATTTTTGAATCTATGCTCATCAGAATATTGGCCTACAATTTTCTTTCTTTCTAGTGTCTTCATCTGGATTTGTAATTCGGATGATGCTGGCCTTGTAAAATGACCTTGAATGTCTCCCTTCTCACTGAATTTTTTGGACTAGTTTGAGAAGTGTTAGTTCTTTAAATATTTAGTTTAAGTGACCTGTGAAGTCATTGGGTCCAAGATTTTGTTTGTTGGAGATTTGTTGCTTCAATTTTCTTGGTTGTAATTAGCCTTTACAGTTTATGTTTCTTTTTTGATTTAGTGTTGAAAGATCATATGTTTCTAGGAATTGATCCATTTCTTCCAGATTGTCCAATTTGTTGGCATATAGTAGTTCATAATATTTTCTTATAAATCCTTTGTATTTCTGTGGTGTCAGTTTTTACTTCTCTTCTTTAATTTCTTCTTTCATTTTTTGTATCTTTTGTCTTTTTTTCTTATTCAGTCTTAAAGGTTTATCAATCTTGCTGATCTTTTCAAAGAACCAGTACTTGGTTTCTTTGATTTTTTTGTATTATTTTTCTACTCTAGTCTATTATTTCTTCTCAAATTTTTATTATTTTCTTGCTTCTACCACTTTGGGTTCTGTTTGTTGTTATTTTTCTAGTTCCTTAAGGTATAAGGTTAGATTGCTTATTTATTTGAGATTTCCTTATTTCTTGATGTAGGCCTGTATTGCTAGGAATTTCCTTCTTAGGGCTACTTTTATTTTATTCCATAGAATTTGGGTTGTTGTGTTTTCATTTTCATTTGTCTGAAGGTACCTTTTGATTTCTTCCTTGAGCTAACTGTTAACCCACTCACTGTTTAGTAACATGATTTTAGCCTTTGAATTCTTAACGCTGCATGTGGGTGCAGGGCCAGGTCTTATTGCATCACTGCCCTTCCTACCAGTCTCGATGTGACCTCTGTTTAGTTAGTCTTCATTTGGTTATCTGGGTGGCTTGTTCTATAATTTAGTTGTAATTCCTGTTTGGTCCTGAGAGGAGGTGAATGTAACTTCTCCCTACTCCACTGTCATCTTGGGTCTTATGTGTATTTCTTAATTGCATTGTCTAGTATTTACAGAGCAATGTTAAATATAGCAATTATAGAGGGCATCTCCATCTTGATACTTAATAAGCATGCTTCTGGTGTTTTATTATTAACACTAGAGACTCAGTGCACAGATTCGTGCACCGGTGGGATCCCTCAGCCTGGCCTGTGCCCTCTCCCAATCTGGGACCCCTTGGGCAATATTGGACTGCAAAGTTTTGGCAGGTCAAAACTGGCAGTCCAACGTTCCCCGAGAGATGTAGTAGTGCACAAAGCGGAAGGCGGCCGGGGAGGAGCCCGAGCCCCAGCCAGGCGCCATGTTGCTCCTGCTCATCCTGGCCCCGCTGTGCTTGCAGCCGCCACTGGGTAGTGCTGCCACAGAGGTGGGAGAGGCTCGTGCCACCGCAGCTGCGCTCTCCAGCCTTGATCCCAGCATCTGGTGCCTATCTGTCAGGTGAGTGGCGCTCCCCGCTATGGGAGTGCACTGACAATCAGGGGACAGCTCCTACGTTGAGCACCTGCCCCCTGGTGGTCAGTGCACCTCATAGTGACTGGTAAAATGGTCGTTCAGTCATTTGGTCATTTGGTCGTTTGGTCAACCGGTCGCTTAGGGTTTTATATACTGGTATATAGATGGTGGTAGCTATTCATTGTATATATTTATGCATATATAAATATCTACACAGCTACATACATTAAATATACATAAAATGTTTCAGGAGTATCAACTGAGTTGTATGTCAGTGCTTCTTTTAAAAATTAGCAATTGCCCTGTCCAGTATGTCTAAGTGGTTAGAGTGTTGGCCCTTACACCAAAAGGTCGAGAGTTTGATTCCCAGTCAAGGGCATGTGCCTGAGTTGCAGGTTGTATCGCTGGCTCCAGTCAGGACATGTGCAGGTGGCAACCAATAATGTGTCTCTCACATCGATGTTTGTCTCTCTCTCCCCTACCCCTCCCTTTCTCCCTTCCACTTTCTCTAAAAACCAATGTAAAAAATACCCTTTGGTGAGGATTAATAAAAATAAATAAATAAAATAAAAAGTAGCAATGGATACTGAATTTTATGAAATTATGTTGTTATGTATGTTGTTTTAAATAAATATGCTTTTACCTTTTAATCTATGTATATAATGAATTACATGATTTACTAGTAATGGACCATCTTTGTATTGCTGAGAAAACTTATTAGCTTGTGCTATATTTTTCTTTCAAGGTGCTGCTGAATTTAATTTGCTAATGTTTTAAGACTCTTGAATTCATATTTATAAATAAAATTGATGCAGAGTATATCTCCAGTATCATTTTGGGGTTTTCTATTTCAAATGTATTATTTTTTAAATTTTTTATCTTTTTATTGTCTAAAGTTTTACATATGTCTCCTTTTTCCCCAATTGTCCACCCCTCCCAGCCATTCCCACCATGGGTATATTTATAATAAATAGTTATTGATTTTTAAAATTGTTTTAATCTCATTTTTCCCCCTCAGTATTCATTGATATAAAGCCTTTTTCTTTGGTTACTAATTTTCCGTGATGTCAATTTGGTTCTTTAGTTATTCCATAATTTTTTTATTTTAATCTTGAGCTTGTTTCCTTAGCTTTGAAAATGTGTTCTATGTGTCACTGTTTTATTCTTGATGTCTTTCTTTTTAAGAATTTTTGCTCTGTTTAAGTTCTAGAAAGAAAAACACTCACTGCAGGAATTTTTTTCCATCTCCTGGCTTCTATCGTCTTAGAGAATGTAGGCATTATCTGTTTTATGCATGCTCTTCCTCGCCTCAACACTTACTATTTTGCTCTGCTGAAGCTGACTCGTGAGAGTCAAACATGTACATCTCTTCCCCACTTTCAATGATGTCATTTGGCAGATTGAATTGGCTATGGTGGGACTATTTACACCATGGTAATTAGCAAATGCTACAAATTGCTCTTTTTCCCTCTAGAAAGCTTGTTGTTATACATTTACCAGTACAACCTGAGTTACCATAACATAGATATTGATAACATGTAACCAATTACCATAATAGTTTTTTCTCATGTTTATGTTATGGCAAAACTATTAGATCTTTGTTCTAACATGCAGCTGAATTGTCCTGGACATTCTGTCATCTTTACTTGACTTCCCCCTAGAGTTTCAATTTGGAGTCAGGATAGTGTGTGGTTTAGAGAACTTTTCTTCCTTTCCCCAAGAGCTTGAAGGGAGTAAGGGGAGGGAGCACTTCTCTACTTCAATAAACCAATTTGCTTGGAGACTATGAACTTTGCTCTGCCTCCAACAATTTGATTAATGTGTGTGTGCTACAGTTCACTTCTCCTGGCCTAGGGCATCTCTACATCCTTTTAGGGTTACCTTCAGGGATAGAAATTTCTCCTCCTGTGTCTATTCAGGAAGTATCTTCAGAGCATTACCAAATCTGCTCCCAATGGTTCCTTCCCCTGCTTCACCCACCGCTCTCAAACAACTGTCCCCTCTCCCTCCCAGCAAATCGGAGGCAATATGAAGTAAGATCTGTGGCTGTGGGACACAACTTCTAGTTTAGAAGTGTAAAAAGCAGTACATTTTTTTAAAAAAATGTGTTTTGATTGACTTTAGAAAGGGAGGGGAAAAGAGAGGAAGAAACATTGATGAGAGAGAACCATTGATCAACTGCCTCCTACTGGGGATCAAGTCCTCAACCCTGGCATGTGTCCTGACCCAGAATCCAACTGTGACTTCTCAGTGCATGGGAGATGCTCAACCAACAGAGCCACACCAGCCAGGACAGAAGAAGTAGCAGTTCCTTAACCGACCTGCTCCATTTAACGTATCTATATAGGGCATCTTACTTCCTTGCAATTTATTTTCTGAATTTTTTGTTTATTTTCTGTTTTGTCTTCATTCAGCTAAGTGCCTATTTACATTTTGTGATTAAAACTCAAGGTAATTCTAATTATCTGTATAGAAGTCTTGCCCAACTTTTTGGTTTTAGACCTCAGGTGAGAATTTTGGGTATTAAAGATGGGCTTCTAATTCTGTCCAAGTACCTCCATACTCCCTTTGTCTCTATCTCCCCCATTTGTGAGATATTAATGAAGTTCTATTCTGGATATTTTTACTTTTTTCCCAAAAAATTGATTCTGAGAGTCATGGGTAAAAGCCACACCAATTTCCAAAATTGATTATCTGTCTTTCTCTTTCCTCATTCAATGTTAAGTTTAATGATTTATGATTTAGCGTTGTGCTTTCCCCTCTCTCCCTGCAGGGTTGTGTGTGTGTGTACGTGTGTGTTTGATGCTTTATACTCACTTTGAATTCATTTTGTTATATTTCAGCAAATAGATATCATATGATATTTTTCTCTTTACCATTTTCCTGACATCTCTTCCTTCTGGCCCCACGTTTTGATAACACTGGGTCAAAGAAAATATTAATAATGTAACTAAGTGTATAATATAGAATTAGATGAGTATTTTTCTTACCGTTTGCTATTTACTCAAATAGGGCTGGTTCAAGTGGAAGAAGAAATGTGACTTCAGGTTAATCACATTCTGACTGATTTTAATTCACTAAAGCCTTCCAAGTGACTATAAAACTTTCAAATTTGGATTGGAATTGTTTTATGTAGAAATTAATAGTTTATTGACTGTGTATGATATGATATTAGGAATTGCATTTAGTTATGTTCGACAACATGGAAAGATTCCAATCAGTTGTCTACCTTGATGTGCACATATTTAGATCAAGTGATTTTTATCTGTCAAAATACAATTATGTATTTACAAGACATAACTAAATGTTTATGACAATTCTGCTCATTCCAATTATTTTGAGCAAGTTCGCATATTCTGTGAGGAACAGGAAAACATAAAAATGCTAGTTCCTATTGCCATCAAGGCAGGTGAGACCTATAAACATTGCTCTAAATAATCTTTGGAACCTGGTGAAATTGGGCAGATCAAACAAATTTTACAACAACAGAAATGGTGTACCTTTCCTTGAGCTCTCTGCCTTGCACTGGAAGAGAATAAAATGTTAAACAGAGAGATTTGAAGTTAGTCTACCAATTCTGAGAAATGTGATCAATATGTGTTGGGACCTACTTTAGGTGAAGCGCTTTACACATCTTGTCTATTTAATCATCATGACGGCTTTGAGATGCAGGTATTATCATCTGCATTTGACAAGTACGGAAATGGAGGTTCAGAGAAGTGATAGAACTTACTGCAGATCATAGGCTAATAAGAGTGGAGGCAGCTTTTTAGCCTGTTTCTCTGAAGCCTTGGGTCATTCTCTAATGTTTCCACAAAGAGTCACCAACCGTGCATCCTTGGAAACTACAATTATTCTCAAGAATGAAATACATAGTGGCCCCAGTGAGTCAAACTTAAGGCCACTGTAATTGAAGAAACTTGTTCATTAGGTGCTGCCTGGGGGCTGTAAGGAGGCTAAAAATCAGTCAACAATGGTTAATTTTAATGACAAAGGACAAGGAATATTGTTTTTATCATCCTGTTTTTATAAACTCATTGAATCTTCACCAAACCAACCAAGACTGACACTTTGTACCTTTTGTCAATCTCTCAAGCATGCATATTTGCTTGGCCATGTGTACAATGTCATGAAAGTTGACACTAGAACACATACAACTATTTGGTTCATAGTACCAGTCTTAGGAAGTAGATTTAAAAAGGAAAGAAACAAAATTTTAAAAATTCCTATATACTACTGTTTCACCTATACACTACTTTTTCCGTTTTGAATAAGCCAGTTTTATTCATAAAATTTACTCCTTTAAATAAAATGAATTATTCAAATATTGAAAAAATGAAGGTAATTTTGATCTATTGGTGCTAAAAGGAAAATAAGCTGTGTCCTTAACTTGTAGTTGCATGCACACCATGTACTTGGAACGAAGGGCATGACGCGACAATGAAGGCTTTTCCTCTTTATATGTAGAAGGCTCACCTCTACATATAAAAATACAGGGAAGTAGTCCTTTTGTTTTAAGAGAATTAATTCTTTATCTTGCTTCCTTTCTAAAAAAAGATAATGCTCAGTGTGTGAAAGGAGAAACAGAGAACTATGTCTCTGAATACTCTCTCTCAGTGGGTTGACGGCAAAAGTTGGCTTCCAATAATTTGATTAGAGAAACATGGAGGAAAAGCCAGATGTCAAGGAGTTTTGAATGCTTAATGGAGAATCCCACTGTTCCCTCCAGTCAAAGTGCAAGATTGAGCTAGATTATTTAAAGCCTGCGGGAGAGAGCTAGGGGGTCAAGGCACAGGGAGGGGTGGCCCAGAGAGCCTGGAGGATGATGACAGGATAGAGGAAATGTCTGCACCAAACAGATACACCCTAAAACAGTCCTCATACATTTAACATCTCTATTTGAGGCGACTTCTTCTTAAAACACTCAGGATCTCTGAGGTTGCTCATAGACTAAGGAGAGGTATTGCTTTGTTTTAGAACTATTATTTGAGGGTTGTTGAGGATACATTACAAGATGCCATCTGTCCCAATGTTTTCACAATTTCCCCCCTTTTTAAGGTTGACCAGAATAAAATCTAGACGGAAAGGTAATGACTTCTCAGAGAAGGGAGCAGGAAACTATTACCTTGCTCATTTGATGGATACAAACAATTGTATCAAATTATTTCTGGTCACAAAACATGCCTCCTAGTAAAACTTTTCTAACTTTTTCCCTACCATGTCAGCTCATTAAAAATCCATTTCTCCAAATTTATCTATGTAAATCTACAAAGAATTGCGTGTTCAGATTAGATGTAAAATTTTGAAAAACAATAACAACTTTATCATGCCTGAAACTTATTTGGCACAGGTTTATTTGATGAAGATAATCATTTGTGATGAGTGCTAATTATAAAAGACTAAAAGGCAAACCCATTTATAATGGGTCTAAAACTAGTTTTCTGTAGATGTGTTGAAATTATAGTCAGTTGCCTGGAGCCAGTTGCAATCTTCTGGGCCAAACACTGACCACAAAGAGCATTTTTGGTGCCCAAAATGCTTGATTCTGTTTGACTCTAAAGACCACTACTAGAACTTTAAGATTCTGATAAAGGTACACATGATCACATTTTGAGAACATAGAATTCTGATAATCCACTGGCATTAACCTGAGAAAAATCAGGCTCTCTTCAGTGAAAGCATAATCAATCTCTTTGCTTGCTCATTGATAGAACAAATTACCAGATATCAATTTCCAAATTTTAACTTGTTTGTAGATAGGCCTGGACTTTATTGGAACATTCTGTTGAGGTCAAAGAACAAAGGAAAATTATTTTTATTTCCTAAAAACGAACTAATTGACTAATATGTTAGTGGTAAGAAATACACAAGAATTTTCTTTAAATCTAACACTAACAGATATGTAGAAAAGATATTATGATTTTTAAAATAACTTCATTTAGATTTATAATGGTTTGAGATTCTTGGATGATCCTTGGTATGTCCAAAAAAAATAATAGGTACAGGGGCCCTAGTCAGTTTGGCTCAGTGGATAAGCATCAGCTCATAAACTGAATGGTCTCGGGTTCAATTCTGGTTAAGGGCACATACCTTGGTTGCAGGCTTGATCCTGGGTCCTGGTCAGGGCATGTATGGGAGGCAACCAATCGAAGTGTCTCTCTCAAATGGATGTATCTCTCTGTGTGTCTCTCCCTCTCCCTTTCACTCTCTAAAATCCAATGGGAAAATATCCTCAGGTAAGGATAACAATTACCAAAAAGGTGTGTAAGAAGGACAAAACTTCAAGAGCTATTTGAAGCACCTTTATTTTAAGTAATTTCTATTATATTTTAAGATATCAAATGTAAAAAACATAAATTCAACATCATGGGATAAAATTCAGCTATCATATAATTGTTCTAAAAGTTAAGAGAGAATGCCTTACCTTTAAATGAAAAACAAAAACAAAAAACATGACGACTATTATGTTTCTTTTTAAAAAATACTGAACTAGCCCTCGCTGGTGTGGATCAGTTGGTTGAGCATCATCCTGTGAACTGGAGGGCTGCATTTCAATTCCTGATCAGGGCATATACCCGGTTTCGGGCTCTATCCCTTGTAGGGAGTGTGCAGGAGGCACTCTATTGATGCCTTCCTAACCTTTTTATTCCTATACATTTGGCATTAATTGTGTTCAAGATTGTGGATGAAGCAGAAACCCGGAAGAGAAAATAAACTATGTCACTCAATAAAGCATTCCCTTTGCAGCCTGATGCAGGGTCCTCTGGATCTTGGTGGGGTCACTGTTGGCATGTCCAGGCCTGTCTGCCCTGGGATAGCAGTAGCCATGGAAGAGCCAAAGTGGAGACCTTCAAGTACTGTACCACATGAGCAAACTTGGAGCTCTTTTGTTTGGGAAAAGGAGCTCAAACTATAAAATTGGCCTGAGGAACAGTGGATCCCCAATGCATTCTTCGAAGTGGTTTCCACCTTTAGTTTAGATATTTCAAGGGAAATTTAATCCATATGTTTTGGATTCATTTGGACTTAACTCATAAATATTCTTCATCAAGGACTGCCAAGCTCTGCATTCACTAGAATCAAGTAGTTTCATGGGACAACAGTGCAGACAGAGGGAATTTGATATCCAAGGGTCTATCACCCAAACAAGGAAAAGAAACCCTCAGGTTCAAACCACTGTATATAAATAATCATAGAGCAGTAATTTACCCCCACAGTGCTGTAAGTATTCTTGCGATAGCTATATCACAATTCCTGGAGAAATATCGCACTACATAGTCTTTTTCATCATCGGTTCCAAAATGTTAATGACTCTAAGAAGTAAATAGAGGTTCCTACCTATTTCATTAGCTTTTAAAATGAATCCAGATCCTTCTCTCTTTGTCTCTCACTCTCTGTCTCTCACTCTTTGTCTCTTGCTTTCTGTTTCTTTGTCTCTGTCTCTGTTTCTATCCACTCCTGGGACTCTGAGAATCTCTTGACCTTCTGTGTATCTCTACTTGGCCAGATAGTTTTGACCAACTTTACTTTATGAAGGTAATATTGTAAAACAACATTTTCCCCAACATAAAATGCTATTACATTATTGAATATATTTTTTTTCTAAACTAAATCTCACTTCCCCTGAGATTATTTTATACCTTCCTAGGGAGCTGTGCCCTTCCTATAGGTTAAGAATCCCTGTTGTGCTCACTGCTTGGAATAATGCAAAGGAGAGTGGCTCAATGAGAATAGTAGTATAGTTCCTCTCCATTATTCATTTATTTTTGCTGAAATGTTATAGATTCAAAATGACCAGCTTCTGTATACTTTTAAATTAATGCTGTCTTTCAGGGAAATATGTGATTTTTAAATATTTTTTTATGTCATATCATCTGTGTTTAGGAGTTTTCAGAGTAAAGAACAGGGAATTCATGGTCCATTTTCAAATCAGTTCAAATTTCTTGTGTCAATGGCACCTAATTCTTAAAAGGATCTGAGGGCATCTAATTACCAAAGAAACTTCCAGTGTCAGACAAGCCTTTGGAATGGTGGTTATCTTCACATTATCATATTCTAGAAGGTGAGAGGAAGAGAGTAATGCAGGGTGATCTGTCTGATGAGATTTTGGAATTCACACACAACTGAATTCCCAGTTTCACTGAGGACAGACGGTAGTGCCATGATGGACAAAGCCCAGTAGTGCAGAGTAAGGATGGCTTGGGCTATTGTTATCCTTGGGCCATATTCCCTTAGTACAGTGGTTCTCCACCTTGGCTGCACATTAGAATCACCTGGGCTCTTTTTTTAAAATCCCGATTTCTGGGCCTCATCCTCCGGAAATTCTGTTTCTTTGTTA
>NW_005354490.1:59200-85383 GCF_000412655.1 Myotis brandtii | reverse complement strand
ATTGGGATTTTAAAAAGATTCCCAGGTGATTCTAATGTGTAGCCAAGGTTGAGAGCCACTGCCTTAGCATTTCTCATCTGAAAGAGTATAACAACAATCATGATGTCTGTTGGCTTAAAAGTGTGATGGAAAAGATGAATAATAATCAAATTGGGCAACTGGAAAATAATATAAAATATTATATATCTACCCTTTAAAATACATAGCATCTTGACTAAATGTACAGAGATTTTTGACTTGTACAAAAGAACAACATTGTATTTCCCCTCCCCACCAAAGGTTTGTACATCTTCTATTTGCAAGATAGGGCAAGACAAGTAAGTTCAAAAAGGCATAGAATCAACTCAGACTGTTCTTTTTTCTTCTTTTTTCATTTTCTGCTGGTGGGGCGTGGCATCAGGTGATGTTCATTTTCCTCCACTGTGCACGTTTACAATTGGAAACACCAGCAGGGAACCATTTTGGGGCCAACATGGTAACCTCACTTTGCCTGTAACCCTAAATTCATCCTGATGGGTGTGGTGATTCGTCGTGGTTTAACAAAACTTCAGGAAAAGGACAGCAGAGACAAAAGATGAAAGGGAAAAGAGAAACCAAGTAAGTAAAGAATATTTACTGGTTTCTGACTGGTGAGAACCACAAAATCCCTCTCCTGGTTTCAAGACAAGCAGATTCACAAGGAAGGAATTGTACTTCTTAGCACCAGACCAGACAGTCTTAGCCTGAGCAGCCAAACCCTGCTCAGAACCTTGGCAAACTTATTTTGGTTACTCCACCAGCCCTCTTTACTCCCTTCCCCACCCACAGCCTCCAGGCATCAAACTGCTTGAGAGCAGCTGACTTCAGCCCTACCTCAAGCCACATAAAGCAGCTTTCTCCCATTGCCATCTCACTGGTCAACCCTTCCTGGTGTCAGTGTCATAATCTCTGGCAACTACCCCTATTTTTTTTTCAAAGTCAGTTTTAACTTTAATATACTCCACTGTCTGCCAGATTGATTAATGATTGATTGATTTACCAAGAAAGCCTATTTGTCTTCTAAATGTTAATTTCTAATGTTTGCAATATTTCTGTGAGGAAAGAAGATCCAAAGTATTTACCTCTAATTGAGTTTTTCACATCTCAAAGGTGCCCGGAAGTGGTTTCCATCCAGCTTTGTGTGGGCTTCCTTTTATATCCAAAGAAATGCCTTAAATGATTGAATGGAGAGCCCCTGGAGGTAGATGTTCCTGTGTAACCGAGTAAAAACTTCACTTCTTTAATATGACTTTTTCTCTTTTCTTTTGACTCAAACTGTCCTCATCCGGTGCCCTGACTCACCTGCCTCCTCCCTTGCATGTCCACTTCCTTAATCATAAAGGACAGTGTGGTTCTGGGAGTCATCAAATAATATCAGGAACAAAGCCTCAGGTCTGTTGACCACAGAGAGTTTCGTCAGACTAGAGATAACATCTAGGCCTCGGTTGTGTTTCAGCTCCAGGACCAGAAAAGCCTTAAAACCAGATGAAGGGATGCCATGTCTGACATTAGGACCACATGCAATGACTAATGACCCCCTACCCTAGTGCTGACCAATTAGTAAAGGCCATGACCCTGACAAGGGCCCTGACTCTCTTAGTCACCATGATGAATGATTTTTCCCTTTTATAACCCATCCCCTGGAAGACATCGGGGAGCCACGTCTTTGAGCATTATGTTACTTCACCACTTTTTACAACTAAACCCTTATTCTCTTTCTGAAAACTCCTGTCCAGTCCAGTAACACCTGAAGAAAGGTTCTTATTAATGCAAAGTACCCATCTGAGCTGAGAGACACTACATTTATTTTCCCTTCTAGTACCCCTTTGAAGCTTACCAAGTGAGATGAGAGGGGCCTTGTGGAAAATGGTGGATGTGGGGAAAATAGTGGCAGAGCCAAAAGGTCTGGGAAGCTCTTAGCTCCAAAAAAAGAGGGAAGCTGCAACCTACTATGTCAACAAGAAAATCAACACCATCAATCAGGAAGGACTATGAGAAAGTTTTCATAAAAGTTGAGAACTAGGGTAACCTCCTTCTGGTTTTATGTCCCTGTGCCTGTATCAGGATCAGCATGTGAATCCTTATACTGCAGGCAACACCAGCACTTTGTGGGAGCAGCAGCACGTGGGGAAGTCAGGAGTCTGTGCCCCACTCCACAGCCTCTGTGGTGAGCAGCAGTGGACGCCTTCTAAGAGGAATGCCATGCAAGCCCTGAGCCAGAGAAACAACTCAGGCTAAAAGCAGACTGAGCTGTGGAGTGTTGGGAATCTCAGTTTCATAATGTGATTGGTGGAGAGTTGCCACTGCACTGAAAGGAGATGAAAGCCCATGATTGGGGAGCATGGAGAAACAACATGTTCAGAAAAAAAACAACAAGTAGTTTAGCTCTTCAATCCTGGGAGGTTTCAAGCTATTAAGGGTATACAAGAGACACTTAATGTGTATGTCCATCTGGAATCCATCCTTGTTCTTTTGGTAATATTTTCCTATGGAAACTCTTTCCTACTTTCAGCCTCAGTGTAGAAAAGTATCCTTCGCTATAGTGATTGGTATAGACTTGAGCATGTGAGCAATTGGGGATCAAAGAGAGAATTGCTTAGGACTGTGTCACAGCTATTGGCAAAGAAAACTGTTCTCCCTGGACTTGCATGTGTGAGGATGAAAGTCTGAAGTGTCAGGGACTAGGCAAGGCAAAACTGATTTCTCATGACATCTTTTGGGTCCCTGAGTCAACTCTGCTCCTATACTTTTCAGTTAAGTAATCAGATGTATTTCATGTTCAGTTTCAGCTGGTTGCAGCTTGGTCTTCCATCACTCCAACGTAGAAATCCTGACTAAAACAGAACAGCATCAAGTAGAAGAATACAGGATGGGGAGAGAGGGCTGCCAGCATAGCTAGTGGTTGAGTGTGGACCTATGAACCACACTCACGGTTTAATTCCTGGTCAGAGCACATGCCTGGGTTAGGGGCTCAATCACCAGTGGCGGGGCAGGAGACAGCTGATCAATGATTTTCTGTCATCATTAATGTTTCTATCGCTCCCTCTTCTTTCCTCTCTGAAATCAATAAAAGTGTATTTTAAAAAATACAGGGAGGGGTGTGGCACTTAAAAAAAAGCATAAAATTAAAAAATGAGCAAATAGATTAATTAACTACAGTGAGGGGCCATATAGGAGAGTAATGAGAAAACCAGATGATCATCCCAATAGATGTTGAAATGTATTGGACAAACTCCAACACCATATGTGACTTTTTTTTTAAACTAAAGACTTAAGGAGAAATGCATATCTACTTCCTTATCTTAATCAGGAACATCTATTTTAAAAATCATACTAATTAAACAGTAAAGACATTCTAACTAAAATTAGTCTCAAAAAGAGGTAGGTATACAGGTACATTGATAGACCAGCAATTTATGGATTTGATACTTACACAAATTCCTGAAACAATTATTTTTCTTCTTTTGTTCTTAGAACTTGATCAAATGGTTCTAAAATTCATGGAAGAAAAAGCAGATGAGAAGAGTTAAGAATTACTCTAAAATATATTAAAATATATTTTAGTACAACAATAATATAAGTGGTATATTACTGTTATAAAAATTGACCAATGGGTCAATGGAATTGTTTAATAAATGTGTTTTATGAAAATGATGATTTGGAAGGATATAAATTTAATTTTTAATTATTAAATATTTAATATTTAGCTGATCTTTGAATGGGTACAAACTTTTTAAGATTAAAAGCAATAGAAAAAGAAAAACAGAAGAGAAAGTAGAGGAAGATATACAGGAAATGATTGTAAATTACCTGGGCTACACGTCTTAGGGAAATAGAAACATCAAACTGGGGAAAAGAATTATAACAAAAATCTGAAGCTTAATAATCTTCATCTGTATGCCATTTTTCCAATTCAATAAGGAAAATACTTATTTACTAACAAAATCCTAACTAAGGGAGATAGTATGATCAAGGCAAGAAGTAAATTGCAAATGGTCAACACAGGAAACAGGCACCCCTGCAATCTGCTAATGCAAACAGAAGCTGTTTAAACCTTTCTGGAAAGCAATTAAATCATAAGTGTCAAGAACCTTAAAGAGTTCAGACTTTTTCTTTCATTTTTTAAAAAAATATATTTTTATTGATTTAAGAGAGGACGGAAGAGAGAGCGATAGGAACATCAATGATGACAGAGAACCATTGATTAGCTGCCTCCTGCACGCTTTGCACATCTGCTACCAGGGATCAAAGCCGCAATGGGCATGTGAATCCAACCGTGACCTCCTGGTTTATAAGTCGATACTCAGCCACTGGGCCATACAACAAAAGTGAAACCATTTCCCCTAAGAACAAGAACAAGACGGGGTTGTCCACTTTCACCACTTTTATTCAACATAGAACTGGAAGTCCTAGCCACAGAGATCAGACAAGAAGAAAAAAGAACAAACAAATTGGAAAGGATGAAGTAAAACTGTCACTATTCATAGTTCAGACTTTTTCTCCAAGTGACTCTGCTGTAGGATGCATTCTAAGGTTAGTCAGAGGTATAATCACAACCGTGAGAACAAGAGTATCCAGAGCAGCTTTATGTAAAACAACAAAATTGACCCACTGAAAAAATAAATTTTAATACACCCATTTAATTTTTTTAAGTCACAAGGATATTTTCTAACAAAATTTGAAAATTATAAAATTTTGAATATTATAAAGAATATTATTTATTAAATGTAGATTATGTAGTTATGGGTTATTTGAATTACTTATAAAAGTGTTTTTAGTTTGTTTCTTTATTAAAGAAAGGCTAGAAAGGAATATGAAAGGCAAAATTGTAGTTAGTCATTTTAGATTGTCACCCATTAATATAACAACCTAAAAGTGTCAGAAATTTTTATTTCCTTAATCACATTATACATTGAATATACATAAATATGTCAATTTTTTAATTGTGTGCATTTATATTTTTAATAAATGGAGTTTATTAAACAGACAGATACTTGTACCTTTATATATTTTATTTAAAGTTAATCTCAAATTTAAACAGTCTTTTTTAGAGGATTATTTTAAAATAGAACCACCAAGTTTAGTTGTGTATGAATTGTTTTTGTGGATTACTCTTGTAATTATAATGAGGGGTGGGAAGGATCACTCTTCCATATATCTCTTGTTAATCATGCTTAGACAACATCTAGGGGGAAATTTTTAAGATTTGTGACTTTGAAATCAGGTGCCAGTCTTTTTGCTTTTTACTCTCTCATAATAGATGGCACCCTTTGGGGCATTCATTCAGACCATATGTGTAAGTGTAGGGCTACGCAAATACTTTAAGCTTTCTAAGCCTCAGTTTCATCATTTGCAAGATCAGGACCATGTGACTCCATGGACAGAAATCCCCTAAAAGAGTGCCTGTGCCTCCTAAGCATTAGACATTTGTGCTCTCTTGACTCTCATTGGCATTCCTGGCCCATGGCAGAGCCCCACCGAAAGCACAGAAGCAGAGGGGCAGGGTGCCAACTCCGGCTGGGCCCACATCCCAGATTGTCTCCTCCCTCTGCCTGGGCTATGTTTCACTTCAGAAGAACATGGCCTGGACACGCCCAGGCAGAGGGCATCGGTCCAAGTGGTTCTAATGGTTGGCCACATGGTTAAAAATGTATTCCTTTGTAGGCCTTGTGAATCATTTACTGATAGCAATAGCAGGATAAGGAATTCCCACGCTGGATGTGCAGGTATTGTCTGTCACTCAAACACAAGGCCAGTGTATGTGGAGGCAATTCACAGTCTGCTTGCCATTGCCAGTCACGCTCATAAAGCTCATAAATCTACGTTTAGAATGTGCTATATCCAGGGGCTAGCATGCTGCCTACCCAAGCCTGCAGGTATACTGCCGGGCGCCCTTTCCTGCATGTGGATGGGGAGAGAGCTGGTGGACAGAAGGAAGGACTTCATTGTTTTCTAATTGATTAGATTTTTTTAAAGAAAGTTTTACTAACAATGCTACTTTCCATTCCGGGATGGAAATGCCCATATGAAATGAATCTTTAGGCAAGTGCCATTGCATATGCCGTGTTTACTTTTTTGTTAACCACTTTTGAAATTTCAAACTGAGGCACTGTTCTCAATAAGTTAGAGATTAAACCACTTCCTCTGTTAAAATGCAAATACCCAAGGGGTGGTCAAAAGACATACTATACCCTCGCCATTATCCCTACCTTCTTCCCTGGGTTAACTTATGTGAGCAGGCTTAAGGGCATGAGAGGAACTGGTCTCTGGACAGGAGAAAATGATGAAGAGGAACCCCCACTGAGGAGTGGGGTGAGGAGGGGATGGAGACCTTGCTTTCATTCCCGTGGTTGTCCCGTGCTTCTTGCAACATAGAGCACAAAGTTGCAGTTCCCTGTGCCTGGACCTCCCCTCTGGAGGCTCCCCCCCTTTCATTGTTGTCCCTCTGTGAACCATAACAAGCCCTAGGCGCTTTTGTTTGTATTCAAAACTCCCTTGAATGTTCTTCCTCATGGGTAAAGACTAGCTTTCTTGTTTCCTTTATAACAGCTGCTGTTTACTGTTGGGGGAAAGGCCCAAAAGCAAATTCAAGATTGACAGGTAGCCCTATTCAAACTCATAACAGCTTTAATAGAAGAAACTTACATACATGGTGCTCCCAGTGGTGGCCAGGGTCCACACCCTTCCCAGGACAGGGTCTCTTTTGTATAGGGGGTTAATGATAAAAGCATATGGTGGGTACTCACATAGACCACCAGCAAGAACAATGCATTTCTAAGTTAACAGATGACATCAAGCAGTTATTCACACGCTATATACCATATGTTTCCATGTAAAAGATGCCCCCATGTATAAGATGCCCCCCACTTTCCCAACCCAAAATAAAGAAATCAATATTTTAAACATCTTGCTGGTTTTCCTCTTAAGGCCTTCTTCCTTTTTTGGCATCTTAAGGAGTTGTTCTTCCTGTTTTCTCCAGTGTCTGATCATACATACACTCAGTGGGAGGAGGTCCAAATTGTCTCTCTGCAGCTCTATTTCCATGCTCTTTTGCATAGCTGATTACATTCAGTTTGAATTTTGTAGATTAACACAATTGCTTACCGGTATTTATCTTTTAATTTTTTGACATCTTTATGGGGTCAGAATGCTCTGGTCCTCATTGCATCTGCACTCTCCACCTCCACCTCCAATTACAGCTTCAGCTGACGTCAGTAACAATAAGGTTCCTGATTGGAGGAAGCCTGTTTGACAAGGTATGGGCAGCTATGCACCCGGTGGGGCTTCCTCCTTGGCTGACTTCCATGTATAAGACGCCCTTCCATTTTTAGTCTAACGATTTTAGAAAAAAATAGTGTCTTATACATGGAAAAATACAGTATTCATTAACCTGGGGACAAGACGTTTATCTTTGGGGGACATTTCGATTTTCTGAGTAGTCATCACACCAGAGGCTACAGAGAGTTAAACAGTCACAAGAGGGTTAAACAGAGAGTCCAACATTTCCCAGACACCTTCACTGCTAGAGCCATTTTGCATCTCTTGGCTAGTTCCCCTTCACTTTCACAATTTGGTACCTACCTAGGTTAGAGTTAAGGAAGCAAAATAAAAGTTCCCTTGATGCTGTAATCGTGTTTGTGTCAGGGACAAAGTGCAGAAGGATTGTAAGAGTTGTGGCGTATCACAGGAAGGTCACACTTTCTATTTTCTCTGAAATGTATCCAGTTTTTTCCAAATTTACCTGTGTGGGCAATCACCTCACAGCATGACCTGCTCCTGCCACACCTGAAGCTGGAAAGGGGAGTGATGTCCCAGTGAGGAGGCTGCCCTTCAACCAAGGACAGATAATGCAGCTAAGTTGTCTCAGAAAAGGCCATTGCAATAGGTGCTTTTTGTAGATACCTGATTTGAACTTTCTCATGTCCATCAGCACCAGCACAATTGGGGGCTTTTACACATACCTGATGGACAGGTAACTTATTCCCTTTTTCAAACCAGGATACTCTTGGCTACTCATTGTAAACGAAATACCTCTCTCCTTGGAAATCTCAGAAAAGGTCTGTGTGATATCAAACACCTATGCTGGGAAAAACAGGAGCAAACAAAGCCATAAGGGACTGCCTTTGAAATGGAGCCTGGGAACCCTGCAACCACATAGAGTATTTTGTTTGCTTTCCTTGTTTCCCCAAAATGGGTGCTTACCTGGAGGCCGCAGCCTGCACTTTGTCGTTTGTTGGGATGAGGAGGGGCACTCTGGCTGGTTTGTCAAAGCATCGGGAGACCGAGACTGTTTAAAGGGTTTCTATCTTAAGTAACCTCAACCCGCCATTCCCTTCACTTGGGAATATGCCAAGGGCTGTGGCTGACTCAGCTTGGGCCCAATTCCTGGTTCACTGGCTTTGGTGAGGAATTTGTCCACGTAGAGAGGGTAAGGACAGCACCTTGGCTGGGACCAGCTTTGCATGAGGGGTGTTTAAGGCCCTTATTTTTCTCTGTGGGCTCTAATTTCTAGTATCAAAGGGGTTAGGAAGCAAGGAGCTCTCTTTTCTAGGAGCAGCCAAGGGAGGGCAGATTAATCCTACGCTCCTCAAGCAGGAGGTGGGGGAGGAGCGCTGGCTTTCATTGATAATGGAACGGGAGTCAGATCTCTAAAATCTTGAAGATCAGAGCAGATGTACTCCAGTCACTTCAGTGGGGAGCTGCTTCTTATGAGGATGCAAAGGGAAGCGGCCCTTCTTTACCAGGAATGAAATGCCATATAGGACAGAGCATAGACCTTGCTCCCTGGGGAGTTTGGAGTTCCTTGAGCCGTGCTTTTCCCTAGTCCAGGGCTCTGCTCTTGTGGTACTGGGTCACCTTCCTATCTCTGCAGTCAAGTCACCAAGTTACTATGGAGCTTCAAACTCCCCAAGGTACGGTCTGCTTAGTCCTTATCTAGTATAGAGTGCCCTATGGACTGGAGCTTTCCCTCAGGCTGCCCATTGCCTGACCTCCATCTAGTTGACTGCCTTTGACCCTAATGCTCATCCCTGGCCCTCATAGTCTAGTGCTGTGCCGTCTTGCATCAAGTTCTGCTAATTCTCCTCCACCTGTACAGTGCTCTTCCTAATACAATTCTCTTCTATGACCTCGTGTTATTGATGCGGGTTTATCCTCATAGTTGTTGCTGATAAAGTTGCTCATAATTAATTTTAAGGACAGTCTTGATCAGGAATTTGTAATTATTTTTATTTCCAAGCAATCCCACCTGGAGATATTGACTACCTACTCTGCAGATTGGCATTCTCTCCCATTTCCCCTCCAACTCCTCCTATTTGTGTGGTTCCAAATTACCCCTGAGATTCCTGTTTTGTATTCTCTGACTCTCATGGTGTTGGAAAGAGTTAAATTCTTCTCCCTGGGATAGGTCAGAGCATCCTCTGATATGAAACAGAAATATAAGCTCAATGCTCCTGTCTGTGGAATGCTGGCAGGATTTCCCTCCATAACTGCACTAAGGAGTTGATCTATTTAGCAATGTTATGCCTCTTTTAGTAAAGGCTTTGCTTACTTGAGCCATAAAGAGGCTCAAAGCTCTTCCACCCCTCCCCTAATGTTATATGTAGTTATTGGAAAGAGCCATGCTTCCCATTTTAAGAACTATTGCTACCCACACCACACTAATCATCATCACTACTAACTTACTATACTTGTATATTCACCATTTTAAAATATGTTTTATTGATTTTTAGAGAGAGGAAGCAAGATATAGAAACATTGATGAGGAAGAAACATCGATCGGCTGCCTCTTGCATGCCCCTCTCCAGGTATTGAACCCACACCCTGGGCATGTGCCCTGACTGGGGATCAAACCGGTGACCTCTTGGTGCTCAGGATGATGTTCAACCATGACACGGCCAGGCTACTCCACAGTTCTTAAGGTGTTTTTACAACCTTTGCCCTGTTTGATCTGCACAACCTCCTACACCTTATTCATAGTACTTATTATTACTCTGACTTTTTTTCAAATGAAGATCCTAAGATTACATGTCTCAAGGTCAAGACTTGGCCCAAGAGCACATGGCTAGTAAGTGGCAGAGCAGAGAAAACCAGATGCTCAAGGCATTCACAATGCTCGGGGCCCCGCCTCAGTTTAACCTCTTCCCCATGATTTTTCCAGCTCTGAGAGCTAGAAATGATGGCGTATGACAAGCTAATTTACATATAGGAATAATAAATGCCAAGTTTCAATGTCACCCCTCTCAAGGACATTGCATTTTAATGAGTCTCATTCGATTATATAACACAAAGGGATATATACTTTTCTGAATATAAAACTTCAGGACATGTCTCAAGGTCAAGACTTGGCCCAAGAGCACATGGCTAGTAAGTGGCCGAGCAGAGAAAACCAGATGCTCAAGGCATTCACAATGCTCAGGGCCCCGCCTCAGTTTAACCTCTTCCCCATGATTTTTCCAGCTCTGAGAGCTAGGAATGATGGAGTATGACAAGCTAATTTACATATAGGAATAATAAGTGCCAAGTTTCAATGTCACCCCTCTCAAGGACATGGCATTTTAATGAGTCTCATTCGATTATATAACACAAAGGGATACTTTTCTGAATATAAAACTTCAGGATTTCGTGAGAAGTTAGTAGGGGAGGTGTTCTTGGAATATGGGGACGTTCTGACACCTTTCAAATCCCGTCATCTCCAGAACGCCCATTGGATGAACTTCCTGTCCCCAAGAGGCAGCCCCTCCTCTGAGGTGTTGATTTATGCACTTGCTGGGGGTTTGAATACAGACAGAGGGGCTTCGTTCCAGTCATTTATGGTAGGATCTGTGTTGTGTTTCGACCTCCCACTTATTCACCAAACATGCGTCGGCTCTCCGCGTGCACTTTCCCAGCACAAGTTTGCTTCAGTGTTTTGTCACATCCAGTGGTATCAGATCTCTGACCATAAAAAGGAGCAGCCCAGCAACTCAAACCTTGGTCCGGTGGCAAGCAGCAAGGGTTAACGGTTGCACACAAAGCAAGCCTGGCTCAAGCCTGTGACTCTTTTTCACATTTGCTGCTTATTCATAACTCAAGCCCATCTGCTGCACAGTAACGATCAACCGCTCCTGTTTCAGATGTCAACCACCCCAGCTGTTTCTCTCTCTCTGTAAACATGAAGGGGGAAAGCAATTGCCACAATATTAATATTCTGGCTTAATTATTTCGATGCAGTGATGTGAAAACTGATGAATTTTGGGTCCACCATTACCTCAGCCCCACACAATGCACACCTATGCAGTGCAGCCAGGTTATAACCACCCTCCGCCCCCCAGGAAGGCTCAGGTGAACCTCAGGGGTTCTGCTGCGACCCCTCAGGCTACATGGAAATGCAAGGTGAACACGGTGTGTGCAAGAAAAGTGAGGACTCGCTTGGGTCCTGCAGGGCTTTGAAGGTGAACTCTATATTGAATTAAGGAATGAGACTTGAAGATGCCCCATGGAGATAAGGTAGATTCTTAGATCTATTTTGATAGAGACTCCAAGAGCTAAAATAATTTCTTCCATCAGCATGCTTTTATTCAAAGTAAATCTCAGACAAAAGCGATCATCATCAAAAACATGTTTCCCTCTCTGTTTTTCTCCTCCATCCCAAGGTGGCAAAAACTGGAATGATCTGACTCATTAAGAAAGCTCCCTTCAATTATTTTATAAACTTGTACTAAGCATCAGTACTTCTTCCTTTGTCATAAGCATGCACTGAAGCACCTTGTATGAGGGGCTACAAGACTCAGTGCGGAATATTTTCTGCCTTCCTCCGACGTCCTGCCTGACGCTGGGGTGAGCTCTGAAGAAAACAGGATGAGGCATAATCGGTGCCTGGCTTCAGTTCTTGGCTCTGCCACTTATCATACGTGTGATCTTCAGCAAAATTCAGGTCCTGCCTGTGCCTCCGTTTTCTCATTTATAAATGAGAATAAGATTGTTGAGGATTAAAAGTGGTAATCGGTGCACAGTGTATAGAACAGGCTCTGGCACACACCGAGTGAAATGGAAGTGCTGCTATTGTATTACTCCTCTATCTTAAAGGGCTTTCATGTGATCACTTCTGGGGTGGAGTACCAAGAAAAGCTTCAGAGCAGAATTCTATCTAAGTCATGCCTTGGATAAATAAATTCAATAACTGGAGAGAAACTGGAGACCAAAGGAATAGCAAAGGCAACGTGATGGAGGAATAAAAGTGTCTGGCGTGTCAAAGTTAATTAGGTCCTTCAGGGGACAAGAGTGCGAGCTGCATAGTAGCAGGAAAGGGCAACAAGGTTAGCAGGAGAGGTAAACTTGGAAGGATAGGAAAGACTTAGAGTGGTCAACCAAGGAATTAGGATGCATTCTAACAAGGAAAGGGAAGCCTCGGTAAGTTTCTAAGTAAGACAATAACATAAACAAATCCATATTTTAAAAGTTCTAGGAGTAGGCAGTTTGAGGTATTGAAGTGGCTTTTGCATGAGAAGCCTTCTGCTGTGTAAGTCAAGGTGAGGGTCTGACCCAGGAAGCAGAGTGCAGATGGATGGACAGATGGAGTGGCCAGTGGCTGTGTGGGCAAACAAAAAGTTCAAATCAAAGATGACAAATTAGTCTCAACTTCCAGGTACATGGGAGGAGGGAGATCCCCTTTGCTGGCAAAGAGAACATAGGAGGGTGTGGAGGAGCAGCAGGATTTCCTTGGGAGTTGACTTTGATCTTGGTCCCTTTAGGGTGTACCTTGATTGCTGGCAGGCCTCAGAGGCAGGGAGCAGAAGCCACATCATCCAGGCAGCATTTCCTTCCTTTGTACTTGAACAAGTTACTTTTCTTCCAGCAACAGGTATGAGCCCTGAGAGTTCAACCCTCTCACAGCCACGCCAGCCTACCACTGCCTCACAGAGGAGGGATCCTAGCAAGGTTTTCTTGGGCATGAATTTTGTCCAACTTATTCTAACTTATTATAAAAGATCTGCATTTTATAATGGAAAAATCTTAATTTGTGAAGTCGGTGTGTGTGGGTGTGTGTGTGTGTGTGTGTGTTAGAGAGACAGAGACAGATACAAGGACACAGAGAGAGAGAAAGTTGGGAAAGTGCAAAAGACAGGAAATTTCAAAAGAAGAGTCAAATTTGCATGATAAAATTTCAGGGCCTCCCTTCTAACTCTATCCTCAAAAACCTCTTGTCCATCACTACTCTGAATTCCCTTTAGTAGAAGCTGATCATTTCTTTCTGTTCAGCTGAACTATACACACCAGTAGATAAATGTTGTGGATGAACCCCCCCCACCCCCACCCAACCACCCAACTAGATAGCTCTGTGACCTTGTATGAGTTACTAACATGGCTTCCTCACTTGTAAATGATAATAGCAAGGATTTTAAGGACTAAACAAGATAAGACAGCAAAGCCTCATATCTAGGGTGTGCAAAGGAAACATAAATGGCTATTGTTGTGGAAGAACGCTGGGGGATACTGACACTGCTTACAGTCTAAGTGCTCTTTCCTGCCGCAGGCTGTAATGTGAACTGGTTAAATCTTAGAATACGAGCTCTGCTACAGTGTGGCCTACACTTCTCTGCCTGAACTTCCCTTTGTGCAAAATGAAGATGCTGACCATCTTCCTCCTGTACCCAGTTACTGTGTCGATGAAATGAACTGGTATATGTAAACTGGTGAGAATGGTGCCTAGTGCACAGCAGGTACTATTTAAGGTTAGCTGCTGATACTTCTAAAGTAGAGGAAAGGTAGAGACAAGGGGACTGGTGAGAGAAGGTTACCATTGGTCCTGAAGACCAACTCTTCTGACGACCAGGGCCTGAGCACACTGCAAGGTCACAGCTGCCCCTGGAACTGGAGTGCTGAGACTATAGGTGTGGTAGACTGTCCTAGCATCATTCCCAAACTGGACCTAAAGGCAGTTCTCAAAGTTTAGTGCCAGAATGTTGTAGGTTATCCCAACACAATGAGTCGATGGGGATGGCATTTTTTAATGTTTAAATTGAAACATTTTTATTAAGTATTACATTCTTACACAGCCACCACATTTTTAAAGAGTAATAACAAGCTGGAAAAATGAAGAGAGACACATGATCTAGGCCAAGGTCTAAGAGTAACTGCTTGCCTAGAGAGAAGTGGGTGTCCCAGGTTGAGATAGCCCAAGCCACATCAATCAAAATCTACCAAGCTTGTAAAAATGGAATGTAGTTTTCTGGGAAAAGACTGAAGAAAATCAATCATTTACATTATCAAAGGATTCTTTGCTTCAGGAGAAAAAAAATACACAAAAAGAGAAAGAAAAGGAAAAAAAAGTTTCCCCACATGGTCTCTTTAATTGACATTCCTTCTTGGTGAATTTCAACCCTGATTCAATTTGCAAATATTGGGTTTATGCTGCAGCGCATAAACCATATGTTCCTGAGGAAAGTTAAAAATGTGTAAAGTGAGGTACTCCTGTAGGAATGATATTTAGAAGAAATTAAAACAAACCAGAGAAAAGGAGCTCTTTCCTTTATGAAGAGATGCAGTAATTTAACTTAGAGTGTGTGAGCTTAAACATCAGCTGAAAAACAGCTGCTCCACAGAGAAAGATGAGCCAAAAGAGTGAGGTTGGGAGGAAGTTGAGATGAGAGCTGTTTAGCTCTTTAATGCTCCTGTGTGTGGATAAAAGGGTGAGAAGGAGGGGATCTTCTTTGGCACAAGCAGCCGCTCCAAGCAGTTCTAGAAGTTTCTGCCTCACTGAATATGATCTTCCCTCATGGCGGCTGGAGTGGAGGACCAGCGCCAAACACATGGCGTAGTGATGCGGCAGGGCCAGCAGGTCAGGCACCTGTGAAGCCGCAGCCACAATAAGTTCTTCAGAAGCTGCGTTTTGACTTAACCGAGCACAATTTTCCATTCCATATGTGCAAAGCATTTCACCCATTAGCGTCTTCTTGGCTCCTTTGGGCTCCTTTTTTTTCCATTCAAAAAACAAAAACTCCCCAAATCCAAATCATCACACACAAATATTTTGCTTCTGAAATCCACCCCGTTTTTCTCCTCAAAGACTGGCATGTGCTAACCTGTGCAGGCTTCACTGTCCCCATCTGCTTTTGATTAATGCAAGTTCCCTCTTTCCTGGGTCTGAACCCAATCACGTTAAGCAAGGTACTTTGCTAAGTGTTGTGAGGCGTAACAAGGGATCATGAGCAGCTGTCTTAAATGAGCTTACATTTTAATTTAATGTAATTTAATTTTAATTTAATTTCCATGTAACTGCCTGTCTAATTTTCTCAAACTTTACTGTAGAGTACCCCCTCCCAAAAAATGCTTTTAGAAACTTGCAGACACTTTTCATCCTCTGTAGTTGAGATGGGGAATACATGTGTTATGAGCACACACATGCACACACATGTGCACACACACAAAGATGTATAGACATACAAGATAACTACCTCAAATTCTGTCTTGTGACCATGCTTTCTATAATTGTACACTTGAAACCTATATAATTTTATTAAGCAATGGCACCAAAAAATTCAATAACAAATAAAATAAAATTTAAAATTAACTAGAAAATGCTGAGCAGGACTGTGCTTGAAATGATAGTCTGCAGTTAACTGATTGAATGGCATTTTATAGATTGTATCTTTTTTATGCCCCCTTTACTCACTTCTCCCATCCCCATCCCCCACCTCTAGCAACCAATCTGTTCTCTGTAACAATGTGGTATTTTGTTTTTTTGTTTTTTAGATTTAACATATAAGAGCAAGCATATAATATTGGTCTTCTCTGGCTTATTTAATGCATTTAACATAATGTACTCAAGTTTCATCCATGCTGTCACAAATGACAAGATTTCATTTTCTATGGCTGAGTAATAACAATATATATGAATATATGAATACATTTATATCACAATTTTTTATTCATTCATCCACTGATGTACACTTAGGTTATTTTGATATATTGCCTATTGTAAATAATGCTACAACAAACATAGGGGTTCATATATCTTTTTTAGGTAGTATTTTCATTTTCTTTGGATAAATACCCAAAAGTGAGATTTCTGGGACCTCCAAATTGTTTTCCATACCTGCTGTACCAAGTTACATCCCCACCAACAGTAAACAAGGTTTTCTTTCCTTTTCTCCATGTCCTCGCCAACACTTGTGATTTCTCATCTTTTTTATGATAGCCATTTTAACAGGTGTAAGGTGATATCTCATTGTGGTTTTCATTGGCGTCTCCATGATGATTAATAATGTTGAGCATGTTTTCATGTACCTGTTGGCCATTTGTATGTCTTCCTTGGAAAAATATCTATGTAAGTTGTCTGCCAATATTTTTAATCTGAAAGTTTGTTCAGTTATATGACTTTCTTTGTATATAGGGTGTCCCCCAAAATGTATAGACACACTTTGAATAATTATAAAGGCACTGTTTATTAAAATACATTTTTAAAATTCAACTATCAGCTGTTAAAGTGTGCATACACTTTTGGAAGACATCTGCATTTTGGATATTAACCCCTTAATGGATATATGATTTGCAAATATTTTCTTTCATTAAATAATTTACCTTTTCATTGTGTTGATGATTTCTTTTGTGGTACAGAAGCTTTTTAATATTATGTAGCCCCACTTATTTTTTCTTTTGTTGTTTTTGCTTTTGGTGTTAGATTAAAAAATCACCACCAAGACCTATGTCAAGTAGCTTACCCCTATTATTTTTTTTCTAGGACATTTATAGTTTTAGGTCTAAGGTTTAAGTCTTCAATCTATTTGAAATTTTATGGATGGTGTAAGATAATGGTTGCATTTTATTTTCTGTATGTGATTGTCCAGTTTTCCCAACACCATTTTTTAAAAAGGACTGTCCTTTCCCCATTATATATTCTTGCCTCATTGTCATAAATTAGTTGACCATAAAAGCATGTGTTTATTTCTGGACTCTATTCTGTTCTATTGAACTATATGTTTTACGCCAATAATATTATATGTTGTAACCATGCTTTACTTGAAACACTATGACTTTTAAAAAAAAATCTAGATTAAAAGGTCCTTTGACCTAAAGGCTATGTGTAGCCCAGATGTTACTGACAATTTTGGATATTAACCCCATGGTGAGGATAGTTTCAAAAGGGAGAGATGCTGGGGTCAAGAAGAGTAGCAAAGGACACTGTTGCAGCTGAGCAAGACTGAAATGACAATGAGCTAAAAACAGAAGATGATTGTGGGAAGACAATGGTGTCAAGATGTACTCAAAGATAAATTTGTATAACCTGGTAGTTTCCTGTATTGGGGGAAATAAGGAAAGTTTGAAGTCTCAGTTTAGTGTCTGATATTTGATCAGGTTATTAGAAAAATGGCATTCATGGATAGGAGAAGATGTGGGGTGGAAATGGAATGAATTATGTTTGGGACAAATAAAGTTTGAGATTACTGTGGGAAATCCAAATGTGTATATCTAGCCAGTCCTTGTATATGTAGAGGAGTCTGATGCTACAACGGGAAGTCATTGCTAGAAATCATAAGGTAATACAAAATAATGACCTGTCAGAGAAGTGGGTAAATTATGTAAATCAAAGACAGTGAGAGGATTAAGTCATGAGCAGGTGACTATGTGAAATCCTGGATGTCCAGTAAGATAAAATTTGGAACTTGTCCACTACATTTGTCAAAGCAGTGATTCTTCCCAGGCAGACATATTGGGGAAGAAAAGAGCAGTGGGGGTTTGGGAGTTGGTGGAAGCCTGTTAGGCAGTAATATCAATGAAGCCACACAGATCATTATATAAATCCCAATTTGTCGTCTTCAAATGCATGGCCTTTAGTGACAAAATGGATTAGGAAAGCATGTGAGGTTGTGAAAAGGCAAATCCATGTACATTCCTAGGAAATGCACAGAATACGGAGTGCCATTCTAGTCTCTAGTCTCATTCTCCTCTAAGATACAGTGCATGTAGCCCTGAGATGTGTGCCCAACAGTTTGAAAGGACTCAGATTCCCTTCAACATATAAAGGTAAGAATTTTAAGAATCTATGCACACTGATGTATGTATAATCATGATGATCCTAAGAGCATCAATGCATTTACAAAGATCCCTTACCAACCTTTCCTGGCTATTGGGTAACAGGTTGGTACATGACTAGTACCAGCATTTTCAGTTGACAGATGATGCAATTAAGTAGCCAGGTGTTTTTAATTATAGTTTAGTAGGCATTAGAAGTTTAATTAGAAGTGATATTCAGAGGTGGCCAGAACCTGTGTGTAAGGGATTTTTTTAGGGATATTCATTCAACTCAGTTCCTCTACCAAATTCAGTCCCTAAAGTGTGTCCAACCTTCAATCCTTTAAAATGTAGGTTCAACTGTTCTAATATATGACAGAATTATAGAGCAATTATGTATTTAAAAAAACTCCATGAACAAGCTGACTTTTATATTAAAGTTCTTCCTTTCACAGTTGTGGTGCCTCTGTGTTGATATACCCGTGTGTGCTCACTGGTTTCTTGTGGCACACAGCAGGCATTTAGAAAACATATGTTGAGCCCTACCTGGTTTGGCTCAGTGGATAGAATGTCGGACTGAGGACTGAAGGGTCCCAGGTTCGATTCCAGACAAGGGCACATGCCCAGGTTGCGGGCTTGATCCCCAGTTGGGGGTGTGCAGGAGGCAGCCAATCAATGATTCTCTCTCATCATTGATGTTTCTATCTCTCTATCCCTCTCCCTTCCTATCTGAAATCAATAAAAATATATTTTAAAATATATGTATGTGTTGAATGGTTCATGGAAGGTGAGCATTTGTGAATACCTCATTATGGTTAGATGCAGTTTACAGTTATAAAGCAACATTTCAGACCCCAAATTTCATCCCCATACCCTGATCAAGATGAAAGATTCTGGTTGGTTCTTCTCACGTCTGAAACCACACCTGTGTAAGGTTCCTTTATCCATGACTATATGTACCCACTCACCAATTGCTGCCCTATGTGGGAAATATAAAAAGCTCATAAAGAATGCAGGCAACTACCTGTGTGTTCAGGGCAAATAAATTGCTTAGCCTTTCTATGCCTTAGTTTCCCCATATTTAAAATGGGGACAACAATAGAATCTCTCTTGTATGGTTATTATGGAGATTGGTTAATACATGTGATGTGGCTAAAATAGTGCCAAGCACCTGGCAAACATTCACTAAATGCACTATAGTTTTAGAGTTGTGGTTATTACCGACTTGCCTAAGCATCATGGCCTACAACTTCACATACTCTGACACAATGGAGTGACCAATGAAGTGACCCTAAGGAGCTTGGAACCAGCCATCAGCTGGCCTGGCCAATGCCTGCCTACAGAACAATGCACTTTAGCCACAGGTTCTCAGGCAGCTCTCAGCAATGATGGATATTCACCTGGGGCTAGAAGTTGCTGTCCCAAACTGAAGAAGGTACAAATAAAAGTCAAGTCACTGGTCCCCCCAAATTACTTTTATTGTACAGTATTTGTTGATCCTTCAGTTCTTTACTTTTCTTTACTATCTCCTGACCCACTCAATTTTCAGGGAAGAATTCTGGAGATATTGTAGAATTAAACAGAGGCTAAACATGTAACAGGTAGCCATAAGCTTCCTTCATTTACGAGTCTTTATTTATAAAACTTTCTTCATTGTGAAACGAGTTTGACAACTTCGACAATTGGACACTTGACATTACCCATTCTTGGATGAACCTGCTAGAGAATCAAGCCCAGCCCACCCAGGTGATCTTCACAAGAAGCTTGGCTGAGAGCCACCTCTCCAACAAAGCTACTGGGCTGCAGGTCCCAGGGAAAGTCACGTATATGTCTCTGTGGAGGTCTGAGCACAGAAGGTATTCTGATGGGGGAAAAACAACACAATAACATTAGTAAGCACTAGGAAGAAAACGGAAATCTGTCTTTTCTTACTATACTTCACAAGTACTTCTGGAAAAGGATACCAAGGTCCAGGGAGCCTTCAAGACATTGCTAATGAGAGAAAAAAGAGGTTGGGGAAGAAAAACTTAGTAGCAGCAGCTAATGTCAGCTTGAATTTATTGAGCACTTACTATGTGCCTGGCATTGTAACCATGGTGTTACAATCTGCATTTTGGATATTAACCCCTTATCATGCATCCCCCATTCTATCCTTCTAAGCCTTTCCTAATAGGTATTATCTAGTAAGTTAGCCTGGTGGCTAAGGGGACAGGTTCTAGGCAGAGTTCTCAACCTCAGCACTATTGACACTTGGGGCTAGAAAATTCTTGGTTGCGGGGGCCATCCTGGACACTGGAGGATGTTAGGCAGCACCCGTGTCCTCAACCCTGTAAATGTGGGTAGTATCCACCCCTGGACCCAGTTGTGACAATCAAGTATGTCCCCAGACATTTCCAAATGTGCCCTGGGAACAGCATACCCCTGGTGGGAGATCACTTCTCTAGAGTCCCAGAAAGAGCACAGGGACTTCTAGCTCAAACACTTCCTACCGACGTGGCAGTGCGCCAGTGTCCTCACTGGCAAATGTACCCACTACAGCATGTTTTTAAATTTTTAACTGACGTAATTCCTGTATCATGAAACCCCATAGGAAGTTTCCATGAATGTTATATATTGTAATGACTTTGTTTTACTTTTTTTAAAAAACAGGTAAAGAAACTGAGACTCAGAGAAGTGAAATAACTTGCCACGTTCTCAGCTGAGGTGTGGCTGAGCTGAGGTACAAATCCAGACCATCTGCCCTTGTGCGGGGCCAGCTGCCCGGGGTCCCAATGGGGCAAGAAGCCCTGGAGCCTGGTGACTCCTCCCGGACAGCAGCAGGGACAGCAGCGGCCTGAGCAGCTCGGCCGAGTGTCCACAGCGGTGCTCTGGCATGGGACATTGTTTGCCGGCAATCACAAGTGGTCCCTATCAAGGGTTATTCTTTGTGTATCCATGAGTCACAATATGCCAGATTCATAAGAGCCAGATGTCACAGCTGACCCAGATGAGGCGCTCAGACAGATCCCACGCGTTTCGTGTGTCAGGCTTTATCCATTCATAAAACAGCTCCTTCCCAAAATATGTCTTGAGAAAAAAAAAATCTAAAGTTGGTTGCGCAATTCTGAGTCTAGTTGCAATGGATTTCCAAGCTCCACACACACCACCCCCAGCCCTGCCTCTCATAATTCTAATTCTTGTATAATTCTTCCAAGGTTCAAAGCTGAAAAGGGGGCATGGTATCCATCATTCGACCTCAGAAAAGGAAACAGGGATTGACAGACACAAGTAGGTGAGCATAGAATAATAACATTAGTTTGACTGTTATACATGTTAAAGCTACAGAAATATGTTGTGGTCAGAATCAGACAGTTGTGTTACTGACCCCCATCTCCACTTTTTACACACACACACACCCCACACACACACATACACACCTTTTCTTTTCTTTTTACATTTTGGACAGAGACACTTTCTCAGAAACACAGCTGAAAAACCCTTAAAAATGCCATGCATACACCCCAGTCTCAGGAGTTCAAGGTGTCTGGGGTAAGGATTAGGGAGGTTCAAGTCTGTTCCCCTGTTAAAATTACAGCTGCACCAAAGATGGTACGGAATATCGGCTCAGGAAACTCGTCTGGTTCTCAGGAATGAGCAAATGCAGCTGTGCTGGATCAGACAGATGTGGAGGGGCAGGCTTCGCTCTTCCCTTCACCGCTCTGTCCAGAAGGAAAGGTCAGAGCGATGCCCCCGCACGCCAGACCGCATCTGGGCAGCGTGGTCGGAACACAGGTACCTGTCAGCCCGCAAATGCACAAAAGACAGGTTAAGTGTATCCAAAAACAAAATAAGCGCAAAAAATAAACCTGGGCCTTTAGCGTTGTGCATTTTTGATTTCCACTGTTTTGTTTTCCTCCAGGGGTTGAAATTTAATCTCTCTTTTAGCAAACTGGAGCTGGCTCCCTCTCTTCCTCTGGCTTTCCCTCTCCAGTGCACTCTCAGTGCCTATCCCACAAATCCACGCAGCTGATTAGGAAGTCTGTGCATTGTCACCCTGGCCTGTTGTCACCAAGAAAATGTGTTCAGGGGTAGGTGTCTGTCATCCTCCCCCACCCACACACAAACCCCCAGGCACGCTGACCCTGCTAATCTTCAGGTTCAGCACTTGTCAGGTGCTGACAGGGAAGGAATCCCTGTACAAAATGCCCCCAACCCTGGGCTGTCTGTGCATGTGAGTGTGTCCCACTCACCCTCAAGATTGCATGTTTGCCCGGGGCCCCCTCCTGCAGAAATGAGAGGGACGCAGCCTGTTCTAAGAAGCTCTGGCCGAGGGCTCAACTCACCCCTCTCCCTAGGCTGTCCACCCTGACATTTTCCCCTCCCCAAGGGGCACTTTTGGTGAGACAACACAAACATCCGTCACCAGCTGCACCTCACCCCTTCGCTTGATGACCTACATTACTGGCTCACACAGAGTCATTTTTTAGTTTAACTCATGTCCGGTTAGGCACAAAGATATTTTTTAAGGCTACTTTGTGGGGGGTAAGAACACGTTAGGGGGTCACTCTAAATCCATTTCACATCAGAGTCTCGCAGGCCAACACTGCAGAGAGCCAGAAGGAGGAAATGACTCACTCTCTGGGCCCATTGCTCTTAGAATTCTTTAAACTCTCTCCCAGCACAGAGAGCCAGGGGCCATCGCAGTGGTTCAGCTGCTACTTGAAATCCAGTCCTGCCTCCAACAGCACTACCTTCCAGAGGAAGGCTATGCTGTAAGGACATGTGTCTGTGTGCTGGGCAGTTCATGGGTTGTATAAACAGTTGACAGAAACAGCTTTGCCTCCTTTCACTTTTTTTTATAATAACCCTTGGAATGTCCATTGTTGAAATAAGAGAGATGTGGTAAAATTTTAGTAGATAAGTATCACACAATTTCCCCAATTTACAATTCTTCAACTCTGCTGTTTTCCAGTTAACTTAAGTAGATTAAGTTGAGATTGTATAACATTGGCCAAAACGTAATTTTATTCATTCAGTTATCCACCCGACAATCCATCCATTCTTAAGTAAAAAAGACTTCAGCGCCCAATCTGCCAGACACAGTGGGACCCAGGGGAACAGACATGCATAAGACACAGTTGATATCACTGATGGGTGGGTCAGGTGGTAGGAGAGAGCCTGGCAAGTAAATGTACATAGTGATGGGTCTTATGAAGCATGGTGCCGTGACATAGTGCAGGTGATCAGTGCCACCTGCAGGCATCAGGAAGGCTTCTGAGACTGGATGGGTAGGTATTTCTGAGCATACAAGTGGAAGTAATGGGATCCCTTTGAGTTGTTCCATGCCTCTGCCTTTACTCATAGGGCTTTTTCTGCCTAGAATCCCATAACACAGCATTGATGAAACTTCTGGCATAAGTAGGCACCTACTGTATGCCCACTGAAGGATTTTTGACTAAATTCAAGATGATGAGTAGTTAAGAGAAAGAAGGAGATGAAGAAGCAGTAAGTCAAAGAAAGTGGAGGCAACTGTAGCTAAGCACCCGTGAATATGTGGCCTGCTAGTGACTGCCCGTGGATTACTTGTTCACTGAGGACACCAGAAAGGACCACAGAAATCTTTCCGGTTGAGTTTAGATGGCAAAGGACTTACAGCTCTCCACAACAGAGTGCTTGACCGGCACACCAAATGGAAGCTATTTTCCATTTGCATTTGCAGACTATTCTTATGAGGCATTTGACAATGAAGAGTAAAATAAATAAATACCTACAAAGTATTATAAAGGAGAATATTTTCTCCATAAAGGGTCTTTGAATGTACCTGGAGAAAAAATATGAGATATAATGTCTGAAGATTGCATATTGGTCACATCTTACGTGGTGACATTGTTAGGAAAAATTGAATGGTCATAGAATTCCGCCCCCCCCCCTTTTTTCAGTGTGGTGTTTATTTCTACATTTCACAGTCTTTGCTGTCTGAGATGGGCTGGGCTCTCTGAGAGTAATTTTGAGGTTTATGGAATTATGAAGATTAAGGACTACGTGAATGCAGAGGGAAGGATGAGTACTTCAAAGTGAGCATATAAGAAAACTCTAGAAGACGTAGAAATGAGCTGGACTTCAAAACATAAATAATATTTAAAAATGAAATAATTCAAATGGAAATTACATTTTATGGAGAAAAATGTACCTGAAATAAAAAGTCATGGGAATAAAGATTGGGAAGGAGGGGGAGATTATAGGGAAAACTTTACTGTGCCTAAAATATGCACTATGCTAAGTGCATCTGGGCATTAAGTAGCTGAATCCTATCTTAATCACATGAGGTGTCAGTCAGTACAAGAGTCAAGCAGCCAGTATTCTCATTTTTCTACTTTGGGGCTTAAGAAAAATTTGTGACATTTTTAGGAAACAGGTTGTGAGAGTCATGTCTGATAAGAGCTCCTTCTTTACATCTATTTGGTCCTAGGAGAATAGTCCAAACCAGTGACTCAGCATGAGACTATTCTCCCATCTTGGGTGATGGAGGGTATACAACCAGACTTCTCAACCTCAAAGGATTGCTATAATCCTATCTAATAAAGAGGGAATATGCTAATTGACTGTCCCGCCCTCAAAGATGGTGGCACCCACAGCCAATAAAGAGGAAATATGCTAATTGACTGCCCTGTCATGGGCGCCCAGTCCCATCAGCCCCCCCAGGGCGGCAGTCATGCAGCAAGGCTGGGCCCACCCCCCCAGCCTTAAATAAGGAGGGAATATGCTAATTGACTGCCACGCCCTGGGTGCCCAGTCCCATCAGCCCCCTCCCCAGGGCAGCAGTCATGCGGCAAGGCCGGGCCCGCCCCCCAGCCTTTCTGCACACCTGCTTCCAAAGTCCCCCAGTCCCCTCAGCCCCCCAGCTTCCCAGGGCCGGCCCGAGGCACAGGCAAGCCTCAGATGTTGGCTGCCCAGCCGCCCAAGGCTGCCCGAGGCTTAGGTAACCAGGGCCAGCCAAGGCTTGCGCTTGCAGTGGCAGCAGCAGAGGTGTGATGGGGGCGTCGCCTTCCCCTGATTGCCGGGTTGCCTCCCGCCCCTGAAGGCTCTGGGACTGTGAGAGGGGGCAGGCCAGACTGAGGGACCCCCCCCCTCCAGTGCATGAATTTTCATGCACCGGGCCTCTAGTTAGTAGATAAAATGGATATGAATCTAGCACAAAGCCAGGAGTACAGTGTGAAAATGGCAAACAGGAATTATGGATTTTGGATAGTAAAGGAGTGTTTCCAACTATGGTATCAAGATCACCTAGATGCTTCTTAAAACAGATTGCTTGCCCCACCCCCCAGAGTTTCTGATTCTGTACAGTTAGAGAGGGCCTGAACATTAGCATCCTCAGGTGATTCTACTGGTCCAAGGATGACTCTCTGGGGACTCCCTTTAGAGAGCCACACTGTCTTTCTCTACTATTTTACTTGACATACCCACTCTGAGCCTTTACTACCTCCTGCCAGGGGCCCCTGAGTAATTCTGGACTTAGAAAGAAGATGATAAATTCTTCCTAGGAAAAAAGTTAGGCAACCTATTAATATATTCCTATTACTTAACATAAATGAGGAAAAAATCTAATAGAAATTATTTCAGACTGTTTTAATTATGAGGAGGGGAGATTTAGAGGAGGAAATGTTCATCATTTTTTTAAAAATCATACCTCTCTTATTGGTGAGCTGACTCTGGAAATATGAGAATTTCTTGGCTAATATATGTAGTCAACACTCCTATGAAAACCATAGAATTCAAGTTCGTATTTTATCTGTTCTTCCTCCTCTCCCCTACCCCTAACCTTTCTCACCTCATCTCCTGGGAGAGTGCTACACTCCAGGATAGCTTTAACAATCTTTCTACAATAGACAAAGCATCACTTAATTTGACATCCAACCAAGCATAGACAAGTTGGCACTGAGGATAGTTCAAATACATTCCTCAAACTTTGATGTTTCCTCTTGAATATCTAAATGTTAAGGTTTGAGGACAGAAAACCTTAACCCAAGTCTATCACTCAGTATCCTGAGATTTCCAAGTGGAGGTTTAGAAAAGAAGCTAAAATTTTCTGGGAAACTAACAGTATTCCAACAAAAGCCATAGAATAGTTAGAACTTCTGAGAGGAATTGGGAAATACAGCCATGGAAAGAAATGGCAGTATGTTCCATACATGTAA
>NW_005354490.1:29223-59159 GCF_000412655.1 Myotis brandtii | reverse complement strand
CCCAGCCCTCATCCCCAGTAGCATATAAGCAAATTTGTGTGGGAGAATTTCTGCCTCCCTGTCAGCACAGGTCAAGAACATAGTCAGTTAGGAGAGCCCCCTGGAAGAACCTGAAACACAGCTTCAAAGCATCACTAGCCTAAGATCTCGAGTGAACAGTGCACTATCCCCTTTTCTCCTGCAGAGCAACAGGCAGGGATTGTTTAAAAGGCGCACGTTGCTGCTTCTTGACAAGAGACCTTCCACGTAGACCTCATTACCTTTGCAATCCAAATGGCCCTCGCTGATGTGTGCTCACTAATTTGTCAAAATTTATGACAGAGACCTTAACCAGGACAGGAATTGGGAGGGCCTTTAGTAGAGTGCTCACACTGATGTCAGTAGCAAAAGCCCTACAGTAAGAACTCTGTGGTTTTAACAGCCCCTCCCCTGAACTTTAACTTTCCCTCTACAAAGAACTTCCTCCTTTTTTTTAATCTTGATTTTCACATAGCTTACCATGGCTGCACATACTGGATTGCAACCCTTCCTTTTCCCCCAGTAATTTTTTTTTTATCTGATAAAATACCTAGTCAGCTTTTTGGGGGGTAGACAAAATATTAGGTAAAGGGAGTCAAGAGTTATTGAGCACCTTCTAAATATTAGACTTTGTGCTAAGTACTTTAGAAATAATGACATCTCATTTAATCCTTACCCTATGAGGAAATATATGCCTTACATTAATAGATGAGAAAGCAGGCTTAACCAAGGTGGAGCTACCTGTTAATATTAGTGATGTACTAGGATTCAATCTTTTGTTTTGTTTTGTTTTGGTTTGGTTTGGTTTTTTGTTAATACTTACCTGAGGATATTTTTCCATTGCTTTTTAGAGAGAGACTGGAAGGTAGAGGGAGAGACAGAGAGAAACATTGATGTGAGAGAGACACATCGATCAGTTACCTCCTGCATGCACCCCAACCAGGGCTAGGGAACCTGCAACCAAGGTATGTGCCCTTGACCTGAATCCAACCCAGGACCCTTCAGTCTGAGGGCCATACTCTATCCACTGAGCCAAACTGGCTAGGGACTGACCTGAATCCAACCCAGGACCCTTCAGTCTGAGGGCGGCCATACTCTATCCACTGAGCCAAACTGGCTAGGGATGGATTCAATCCTTGAGGCAGAACAGAAACCATTGCTTTCACCAAAAGACCTGTTTGTTTTTTTTCTTGATGATCTTTTAAATTGTTGTAAAATACACATAGCATGGAATCTACCATCTTAACCATTTTTAAGTGTACTGTTCAGTAGTGTTAAATATGTTCAAATTGTTGGACAACCAAACTCCAGAACTTTTTCATCTTGCAAAACTGAAACTTAATACCCACTATATAATAACTCCCTATTCTCCTTTTCCGCATGTCCACCCCCTCCCCGCCACAGCCTCTGGCAACCACCATTCCAATTCTGTCTCTAGGATTTTGGCTTCTCTAGATACCTCATGTAATTGAAATCATCCAGTAATTGTCTTTTGGTGACTGGCTTATTTCACTTAGCATAATGTCCTCAAGGTTCAGCATGTGTCAGGATTTCCCTCTTTTTAAGGCTTAATAATATTTCATTGTATGTGTATATATCACATTTTAGTTATCCAGTCACCTGTTGATGAACACTTGGGTTGCTTCCATTCTTTTGGCTAATGCTGAATATGGGTGAATAATGCTGTTATGAACATGGGTGTGCAAATAATTCTTTCACACCCTGCTCTAGATTTTCCTGAATGTATATCCAAAAGTTAAATTGTTGGACCATATGATATTTCTATTTTTCATTTTTTAAGTAACCACAATACTGTTTTCCATAGAGGCTGCCCCATTGCACATTCTCACAAGAATGCACAAAGATTTGAATTTCTCCTATCTTTGCTAAAACTTCTATTTTCTCTTTTTGTTATTGTAGCCAGCCTAATGGGTGTGAGGTGGTATTGTGGTTTTGATTTTCATTTCTCTCATGATTAGTGATGGTGAGCATCATTTCATATGTAGCTTCTTTGGAGAAATGTCTATTCAAATCCATTGCCCATTTTTAAAGGTATTTACTTTTCTTTTGTTGTTGCTATTTAGTTGTAGGAGTTCTATACATACTCTAAATATTAACCCCTTATCAGTATGTGATTTATAAATATTTTCTCTCATTCTGTAAGTTGCCTTTTCACATTATAAATTGAATCATTTGATGCACAGAAGTTTCTAATGTTGATAAAATCGAATTTGTCTATATTTTCAATTGTGACTTGTACTTTAGTGTCATATCAAAGAAATCATTGTCAAACCCAATATCATGAATATTTTATCTATGTTTTCTTCTAAGAGTTTTATAGTTTTATTTCTTATGTTTAGATATTTGATCCATTTTTAGTTAATTTTTGTATATGCATAAGGTGAGGATCAAACTTTATTCTTTTTCATGTGCCTATTCAGTTTTCCCAGCACCATTTGTAGAAAAGACAATGCTTTACCTACTGGATGGACTTGGCACCCTTGTAGAAAATTGTTTGACCGTATATGTAAGGATTTATTTCTGGGCTCTCTATTCTGTTTCAGTGGTCTATACATCTGTCTTTATGCTGATACTACACTATTTTGATCATTATAGCTTTGCAATGTTTTAAAGTCAGAAAGTGAGACCTTCAGTTTTGTTCTTGTCAAGATTGCTTTGGCTGTCAAGATACCTATTTATTCCTGGCCAGTGTGGCTCTGACTGAGGGGCTTGGGTGTGATTCCTGGTAAAGGGCACGTTGCAGGTTCTGCTGGTCAGGGCACATGTGCAAGGCAGTCAATCGATGTATCTCTCTTCTCTCTCTCTCTCTCTCTCTCTCTCTCTCTCTCTCTCTCCCCCTTCCTGTCTCTCTAAAATTAATAAAAACATATTCTTGGGTGACAATTTTAAAAAGACCTATTTAAAAGAGAATAATGAAAAAGACAATTCTTAAAGTTCAGAAATGGAATGAAGCTCTTAAACATACAAACAATTTGGCTTACCTAGGAGCAATGAATACAGATGTCCCAGCAGTCTTCCAGTTTAACAAAACCTATTTTAAAAGAATTTGAAAATGTTGTCTCGTCCTTCTAAGTCAACCGACTTCAAATGAACCCTGCATTGTTTCCTGTCACCTCCCTGCTCTCCTAGCCACTCATGGTGCTGGCCAGGATGAGCTGCTGTGGATGGGATGTTGTGCTATATTCTCTGCTTCAAAGTTGGGAGTCCAAGAACAGCAGGGCAGAGAAGATTAGTAGTCAACAGTATGAGAGTCATGGAAGCCCCATCAATGTTTGGGATCATTCAGAATAAGGAGTTTCCTCTCTGGTTTTCCATTCAGGGCCAAAGGGTTAGAGCCTGACAGAGCAGCAACACCAAATTCTGTAGAAAATATCTCTTTTGATCCAATGCACTTTGACTGGATCATTCCTTGAAAATAAACTGTAATCAACAAAAATATGAGAAAAACAATATTGTTAGCACATTGGAAGGGGAGGAAAGAGAGCCATGGGAACCCTGGCATAAGTCATAGTGCCAGAGCCAAGAAAACATGAGCAAAAAAAGACAAAAATATGAGTGATTGGAATGAAAAAAAAATAAAAATAAAAAAGCAGGTGGTAACCACAAACATTTTGTCAGGGCCATATCACAAACCCTACGGATTGCCTTGTGGCCCCAAACAGGCTCCCCAAGGTAGACTGAGACAAATGGTGGGGAGCAAGGAAGGGAGTCCTCTTTCCCATGACTCCTCTTCATAACTCTCTCCACCCTCAGGAGTACTCTCCTTCCCATGTATTCCCTCAACATTACCCCTGTGGTTGCTCCCAACAAGAAATCTTTGGGTTCTAAATTAATCTTCTCTATCCAAATCCTTAATTTTGCGCACTTCAACCTTAAACTCTAGACATATGTGCATACACGTACACCAAACACTCAGATACACATAGATACAACACACACACACACACACACACACACACACACACACACACACGGGTCTCTCTACTTCTTGCCTTGAGTCTGGTGTCACAAGAGCCAGCTTTTCAGTGCTTGGTGTCCCTCATACAAGGGATGCTGTGAGATTGTCTTTCAATGACAAGTACTTGTTAGAGAGGTGTCCTCATGATAACTTCAATAGAACAGAAAATCATAGGGGACTTTGACTTAGAAAAGGGCTCTTCGATGGAGAAAGAGTTGCCAACAGAAAAGTTAGTGAAATGATAGACATAATGTAAAATAATACAACATATGTGAAAGAAATAAAGCAATAATTATGATTTAAAGAGTATTTTCTATTCACCCACCACTACTTTGCATGTGTCACATGTACTACCTCGATTAATTCTGATTACCACACTGTGATGTAAATGTTGTCATCTTCTGTTTGGTGATGATGAACCTGAAGAGAAGAGACATGAGGTCTCATATGCTCTCTTTTATGGAAGCTCTGAGGTAGGGTCTGGGAAGCAAAGATCTGGATTCCTTTGATTAATCTGTTCTCCTTCTGTGGGTTTGTCCAGCTTTGGGGCAGTTCTGTCTGGATTTGTAAGGCATAGTCACAGAGCAGAGCACCTCTGCACTGTTGGGGAGTGACTCGTCTCCCACTCCTCTCTGAAACCTGTGTTGGTCACAGAAGAGACGGGTACATGATGTGAGTAAAATCTGACACTTGGTCTGTTCAGAGCAGAATCACAACCAATATACAAACAGGTCTGTGGAATGTACCCTGAACACTCAGAGATGAGACACCTCACATGGGCTTTCATTTTTGAAGTTTAACTTCTCAAGGCCCCAGTTTCCTGTCTATGGTGGGAATGAGGAAAGAATAAAGGAAAAGGTAACACAGAGAAGACATTAGTAGAAATTCTTGAGAGAGTTCCCACACAAACCTCCCAGCAATCCCTTGCTTGCACCCAGGGCCAACAGAAGGGGGTGAGGAAGGGAAGAGAGTCACCTCCCTTCTACCTGTCCCAGCAACAGACACGAATCCTGGTGACCTGGGCTGTATAGCTTTCAAGATTTTCTTGTAACCCCCTCCACCCTCAATTCAAGGATTTCTCAAGGAAAAAAAATAAGAAGGATAAGAAGAACAACCCGTCCCCTTTGCAGGATGTGTATGCGTTATAATTATTTTTGTTTTCTGTATTCTGAGTGACCCAACAACATTCCCTAGCAGCAACTGCGCTTTTATATGGATTAAGAACCAAATGTTGAAAACACAACAAAAAAAGGAATCTTATTGCACTTTCCAATATCTGACCTGCCAAGAACCAGGAGCTTCAGGGAAGCTAAATCAATTACTTAAGAAGTTTCCGGTTTTTCAGCTTTTCTCAAGAAAAGTTGGACAGAGACTCCAACCTACCTTTCAAAGAGAGAGAGAGAGAGAGAGAGAGAGAGAGAGAGATGCACACAGGGCAGTAAACTGGTAACTAAAGAATTTCCACTGTGTACGTGTTGGGTGAAGGGCTCGCCTAGAGATTTGCCAAGAGCACTGAAGTTGACTCCAGAAAGCTTCCAGGAATTGCAATTGAAATAGCCCTTTTATTTAGTGACCTTTCCAAGGTTAGTTAAGAAATTTGTACCCTTATCAGTAAACTCAATTTTTGGAACTCAGTATTTTGAAGCAAAAAATGTTGAAGATGTGGACTTGACTGTTTTGTTTCTAGAATCTTATTGAGTAGGATGTGTTATACCATTTTTTAAATGCCTGTTGAATAACTAAGTATGCCTGGTTCGTGAAATCCTGGTGTGAGAATTCAGAGATTCAACATGAAGTCAGGACCTCACAGTGTACAGGGAAAGATAGAATGCAAACAAAATCTATGGAAGGTCATACTCCATGCTTCAAGGAACGGAGTGTCTGTGTGGGGGGAAATGATTCTGCTTCGGAGGGTCAGGACAGACCAGAGAAGAATGATGAAGATAAATGCCCTTGGTCGGCAACGTGAAAAGGCAATGCAGACTGAAGGGACTTCCTTTGTGTTCCAAATATTTACATACTTTACCCTAGTTCATGTATACCCATACAGTCTTACATAATTAGTCTTTCAACTTTACAAGTATGGAAACTGAGACAAGGAGACACAATGTTATCTGTGCAAAGTCACAAAACACTCAAGCATGGTTTGGTCAGGCATTTAACTCAGTCTGTGAATTAGACTCAAGGTGTGCTCTAGATTGAGGCAGACGGGCGTTGGTCAGGGTCACCTTGCACTTGATGTGCATATGGGAGTAGGCTAGCTAGAATTAAGGCTCTGGGATCAGATGACAGTTTGGAGAAAGATTTGGGAGCACATGCAGATTGGCGACAGAGGTTCCTGGATGAGAGGTCCAGTCGCCCTGCTATGAAAATAGAAGGGTTGCACTGTAAGTAGTGTCTTAAAGCTTAACAGAACAAACGTGAACTCAACTGCTATTCATCTTATTTGAATCTCAGGTCACCTGGTTATACTACAGAGACAGAGATATCATTTCAGGAACTCTTGTCATCTTAGCAATAGGAAGAGGTCCAGACAAAATGGTCCAGACAAAATGTACACTAGCCTTGGCCTGTGTGGATTGATTACTTCAGGCCTCTACTAGCTAAAGGAATAGATTGAGTTAGCCTAGTAGGCAGCTAGTAGTAAAAAGGAAAGCCACTGATGTGTAGAGGTAGGATCACTGCCCCATGACAAGTGCCTGCATCACAGCCTATCAGCTGGGACAGAGCGGGGCCGGGGTCCAGCCAGCCAGTGCTGAGAGGGTTTGGAGGGAGCAGCTGGAGCCACCAACCAAGAGCAGAGCCATGCTGTTTGAATTCTCATCTCTTGCTGAGGTTGGGCCTCATTACGTGATGCCTCTCAGCACCTCTAGACAGAGGGCCAGACAAGTAACGTTTGTCTTCCATTGACAGAACCATTCTATTTGAGGTCACTCAGACTTCATAAGACGGCCACAAGAAGGGCCGATGAAAGGAAGGAGGAAAGACAAGAAGCAAAGGATAGACGTGTGGAAGAATGTGGCTACTGCTTTCAATGTACCACTGTTTAATCTCCAAACACAGTAGCCAAGAGCTCATGTTAAATGGTAAGTAAATGAAAAGGTCAGCATGTTCAGGGACCCAATTATGCTCAGCCTGGTACACAGGAAGAACCAATTCATCCTCATTAGCATGGCTTCGGTGGGACCACATGTGAGCAGCTTTGGCTGCTCTAGCTCCAATTTGGGTTGTGTTCCTGGTCCAAACACCCCACTGTGAGCCTTGTTTTCTCCAGGCTTAGGCTCGGCCTTAAACACTTGCTGCTTTGATCCAAGAAAATAGAGACCGTGGCCCAGAGGTAATGAACTCCTCTTTTTAAATATCTTAATTTCCTGTAAAATAAGAATTCTCATGACCACACAGATATTTCATGAATTACGACACACCACACCCCATTTCTCTTGCACATACTAACTACATACACCATCTTCTAGGTTCAAATGATCTAATTCTATATGTCCATATAGCCTAATTAAAATGCTTTAAACATGATGAGTATTATAATTAAATTGCTTATGTATCTTGTGTTCTATTGGTTTAGGAACCCATTATAACAAGTATGCAATTGTTAAGCTAAGCAGACAACTTGATGCTAACATTCTGTCACTGTAAGGTACAAGGACAGCATTGACAGGTCCAATGTTCCATGGGGATGAAACTTTTTTTTTGTCTTTTGACAGTTTCATCCTTCTATTTTAGTATTAGTTCCCCTCCCTTGTCTCAAGGTTTTTGTTTTTGTTTAAAGTATTTCATCTCAAGTTTCCCCCCTCCCCCCCATATTCCTTATCCACTCATCCTGCTCCCCAGGCCCTATTCCAGGTTCATCTTCCTCAAAACCTTATTCTCAGGTGGGAACCAGTTGATTCACACAGAGCCACGGCAGGCCCATCATAGCTCAGTATTTCTTCACGTCTGATCCAGATACCACCTGCCACTGACACATGTGAGTAAATGCTAACAAGTCAAATTCTTGGGCTCTATCAACTGAATCACAATTACTAGGAGTAGGAAACTTAAATAAAGTTTTAAAGTACATTTCAGAACCCAAATAGAAATGTTAGCATACATTCCGAATTTATAATGTGATTGATCAAGAATGTAAATCAAGATGGTATTGAAAATCCTCAGATACTGAATAAAAATGTATGAAGCAGAAGATCATCTAGAAATCGATTTTTTTAAATTTCTCAGCAAGAAAGATAAATGGAGAGAAGAGGGAGTAAGAGTGCAGGGAAATTTTTTTAAAAAGACATTTATTGGTCACTTCCTATTATGTAATTATTATCGTCACACATATTTATCAGCCTTTATGTTACCACTCCTTCGGGAGATGAGTAAGTCAGAGTTCAGAGAGATTAAATGAACTCCTAAAGGACAAAAGCATACACTCCCACTTCACCAGTCCAACTTCCCAATGAGAAGCCTTTAAAAGGAAAACCCTGTGTTGTGTACTCACTAGGAAAGAAAACCAAGTAGAAGCAGAAGACCTGGAATCAACATGAATATCTTAATAATAGAAAGACAGTTCACACATACCATTTGTCCACACAAATGTTTATAGCAGCTATATTCATAATTGCTCCAAATTGGTAGCAACAGAGATGTTTCTTATTGGGCATGGAATAAACTTATATACCTACTACTAAGTGAAAGAAGGCCATCTGAAAGGTTACATTGTATTTGATTCTAAACATGTGACACTCTGGAAAAGGCAGAACTATAGAAACAGTAAGAAGATCCATGGTGGTTAAGGGTTGGGAAGGGGGGTTGAATAGGTGGAGTACAAGGTATTTTTAGGGCACTGAAACTATTCTATCTGATAGAGTAATCATGGATATATGACATTATGAATTTGTCAAGACCCATAGAATGTACAACATCAAGAGTGAACCCTGATGTAATCTATGGATTTTAGTTAATAACTAGAGGCCCGGTGCATGAAATTCCCACACTCAGGAAGCAGGGCGGGGGTCCCTCAGTCCAGCCTGCACCCTCTCACAGTCCAGGAGCTCTCAGGGGATGTCTGATTGCTGGCTTAGGCCCACTTTGGCAGGAAAGGCTCCAGCCATCGCTGCTGTGCTTGCCAGCTGTAAGCCTGGATTCTGGCTGAGCCATGCCCCCTGGTGGTCAGTGCGCATCATAGTGACCAGTCATTCTTCCGTTCTGTTGATTTGCATATTAGCCTTTTATTATATAGGTAGTCTATCAATGACCTAGCCAGGTCACTCAGCTGATTGGAGGGTTGTCCCATGCACCAAAGGATTGCAGATTAGATTCCCCATCAGGGCACATACTTAGGTTGTGTATTTGATACCTGGCTGGGATAAGTACAGGAGGCAACCCATTGATGTCTCTCTCTCACATCAATGTTTCTCTCTCTCTAAAAAACATAAAAAGTAATATTCTATCAATATTGATTCATCAATCATAACAAGCATACCACACTAATGCAACATGTTAATAATAGGAGAAACTGGGAATGGAAGAGAGTGTCATTTTGGCACACTTTTTCTGAAAACCTCAAACTGCTATGAAAAAATAAAGTTTATTTGTCAAAAGTCCCTGGCATGACTTTTTCTTCAAAGGAAGACCAAGGAGTTTCAGATGCTCACAGTGGACCTGGTAGAGGCAGGAGCTTCATAGGGTGGAGAGGACTTTTTCATGGAAACCCATTTATTCCTTCGTGAACTTGGCCCTGGACACAGAGGTCGAAGAGTGTGGCCTATCACTGCTTATTCAAGATGTTCCATAAGTTACGTGCAAAATCTGGAGAAAGGTTCTCCTCTCTGCTCTGGGGGTGAGCTGACTAACACATGACTGGGAATTTTCAAGGAGACGTGATTCTGTGTAGCTGCAGCCCCATAGTCTGTGCAAACAAGTAGCACTGGCCTCATAAATGGTAACATTTACAGTGAGATGACCACGCTCACGTCAGAGAGTCTTCAGATGACTAAGCGTTCAGGCTGGTTGGCTGGAACGTCTTCTTGAGGGCTCCCCCACTACTGGGGACTCGAGAGGAGGAAGGCAAGAGGAAAGGCTGACTGAGCTTGGCTGCAAACATTCAGAAATGCTAAACCTTTGATCTGTTGTCTAAAAGGCATGCCAAGAATGTGATTTGTGGTACCACTTTAATCTCTAAACATAGCTCTTCTGTGGAGACATTAAAAATTATTCTAGCTAACACGACTGAAGGCTGAACATTTAATACTTCAACAAACCCACAAGGGAGGTATGACTGAGAGCCCAATCTTACAGGTGAGAGACCTGAGGTTCCAGCGGTGAAGGGGCAAACCCAGCGGTGAAGAACAGCTGGGTTTGCCCCTCTCCAAAGCTGGGGAGCCGAATCATTTGGGTACATTGCTTCCCACATGAGTAACTCAGGACATCCAGTGGTTCCTTTAGTCCTCTCTGGCAGTACTTAGTGGTCAACAGAAACAGTCAGTCCCAGTGCTTTTATTTCTTGAGGCATCAGTTAGACCTACCCTGCCCTCTTCATTCTACGCTAGTTTTCCCAATATATCCAGGGTTGCAGTCTCAGAATGGAAACATCCCTTCTTTCTCTTGGCTTTTAGATCTATTGTCATAACACAGGTTCCCCCTGCACTGAATTTAGGGACAGGAGGTTGGGTCCAGAAACCAAAAGCCCCACCTGACTACCTAGAAGCCCATGTTAATAATCATCCTTATCACCCACTGAGGGCTTCCTGCGTGCCAGGTACTGCATTAAGCATTTTTTACCAAATCCCATTCTTATGAAGAAGATCCCAATATCACCCTCATTTCACAGATGAGGAAAGTGGGACTTAGAGAGTGTCATTGACTTGCATCGAGGCAGAAGGCAAGGCGGCACTGAGATGCCAGCTGCACTGCTTCGGACTCTTCAAGCCTCAGCATGTTGTGATAATGTGGTGACTGCTCAGCTTAAGTAGACCAAAGAGGAATTTGCGTCTTTCATATCACAGACTCGTTGTGGTTTTTAGATGACATTTAAAAACCAAGTATGTTTCTGTTATGTCTATTTTCTCCTAATGTTTTCCCAATAGGAGCTTGAGACTTTTCCACTGGAAATGACTGGTTTATATTCCCCAGGAGCCGAGTGGAATGCCACGAATGAGAATGTCATTGTTCTGAATACCTTTGATATCTCACAACCACAGATCGTAGTATGTACAAAATAGACATACAAACTTCCTGTATATTTGTTCCTTCCATTCCAGACATGCTTCTTCCACCACAAAAGGTTATGTACATCTGGGAGTTAATGAAGCTTTCACAAGGGGACTTTCCCCTCACCCCAATAGAATATATGCTTCAAGCTTATTTGCAACATGGCAAGCTTATCTTTTTTCTGATCATGGACACCACAGAGCCCTGGGAGGTAGGAGCAGCCCTTAAGGCCTAGACAGAAGGCCTGAATCTCTTTTGCCAGAATTGCTTCAGCTTCTAAAAGTACATGTATGCATGAACAATCTCTGTTTGGGTTCTAGAAATAATATTAATTTTTAAAAATACTTTTAAGCATTAAAAATCTAAGAATTATATAATCAGCATTTATAAAAGCTTACATGAGGCAGGTGTCTTTGATATGGATAAAGAGTGTATGAAAGACCTCCGGTGAAGATAACAGAGTAGGTAAATACTGTGCCTGTCTCCTCCCATGACCACAGAAAAGTTACAACTAAACTACAGAACAACTGTCATTGAGAACTGCCTGAAGACTAGCTGCACAGAAATCCTGTAACTAAGGATATACAGAAGAAGCCAAGTGGAGACTGGTAGGAGGGGTAGAGATGCAGAATAGACAGGCCCTGCACCTACGTGTGGCAGTAAAGAAATGGAAAAAGAAGTATCTCCGCTGCCCAGGGTTCCAATGCTAAGAAGAGAAGTCTCCATAACTTCTGTTTGTAAAAACCAGCTGGAATTGTGGATGAGTGAGTCAGAAGGCTGATGGAGACTCAGGCGTTCCTCTTTAAGGGTCCACACATAGACTCACTCACGGATTGACTCACTATTTCTGAGCCTAGCCATTCAAAAACACCAGGGACACATGAGGTGGAACTGAATTGTATGGCTTTAGGGCAAGAGGTGAAGGAAAAGCGTTCTCTCCACCTCTTGCCCTGAACTGCTGACAGGTGCCATTGTTCCTTTGTTGAGGCCTCCCCTAACCCAGGCTGCAGGCACAGGGGGAACGAAGTCTGAGTCTCCATCAACCTGGTAAACACCCTTCACCCCATCCTGCAGCTTGCAGGCCCACTGAAGCCATTTCCAGGGCCTATTTCAGCTTGCTCTGTGGATATTTGTAAAATCTGTCAAAAGGTTCACAAATCCCAAACAAGCAGTGTTTGGCCTCCTTGTGCCCTATAACTTCTGTTAAGAGGCCCCAAGCCCAGCTCTAGGACACCTGGCCTTGAATCACAGCTTAGCCTCACCTAAGTGTTTCCAAGTCCAGCATAAGTGGCTACAATCTGCAGATCACTTTGTAGCTTTGGGCCAGACAGGCAGGTTGAACTTGGCCAGCTCCAGAGCCCAACCTTGGCCAGATCCAGAGCCCTTCACAAGAGGTCCCAGAAAAAACACATCTGGTGGCCAGGTTCAGACCACACCAGAGCACCACCCAACCACCGCCACAAACAACATACCCAAAGGGCAGACTCAGCAGGAACAAGAGCCCTGCTAAAGCAACTTCCGCTTTATAGGATCAGCACCTGCATAACAACTCCTCCTCTGTAGTCACAGCCCATTCCTCACAGCCAATCGGCCAGAGAGATAATCCCTGCCATTGATATGCCAAAACCAATCAAGGCTGAATTCCAACAGAAGGGCACATACAACCCACACTAGAGACACACCTTGGCTCAGGTGACCAGGGAGACTGCACCCCTGGGCCTCATAGGATACCTACTATATAGGGTCACTCTACCAAGACTGGGAGACTTAGCAGATTTACCTAATATATAGCAACAAAATGCAGAGAGTAAAACAAAATGAGGATACAATGAAACATGTACCAAATGAAAGAACAGGAAAACATTTCAGAAAAAGAATTAAACAAAATGGAGGTAAACAATCTACCAGATACAGTTCAAAACACTGGATATAAAAATGCTCAATAAACTTAAGGGAAGAGTAGATGAACACAGTGACAACTTTAATAAAGGGATAGAAAACAAAAACAGAGATACAAAGCAAACAAACAAAAAGAACCAGTCAGAAATAAAGAATATAATAATTGAAATGAAGAATACAGAGGGAATCAATAGATTAGATAGAGCAAGGATTGAATCAACAGTTTAGAAGACAAAGTTGTGGGGAAAATCCAATCAGAACTGCAAAAAAGTTTTCTTTAATAATGAGGATGGTTTAAGAGGCCTCTGAGACAACATCAAGCATACTAACATTTGCATAATAGGGGTACCAGAAGGAGAAGAGAGAGAGCAAGAATTGAAAACCTATGTAAAGAAATAATGACAGAAAACTTCCCTAACCTGGCAAAGGAAATAGACATACAAGCACAGAAAGTGCAGATCCCAAAGAAGATGAACCCAATGAGGCCCACACCAAGATGCATCATAGTTAAAGATAAAATCTTAAAAGCAGCCAGAAAAATAAGTTAGTTACATACAAGGGAGCTCCTATAAAACTGTCAGCTGATTTCTTAACAGGTGGCAAGAAATTGGCATGAAATCTTCAGTGATAAAAAGCAAGGACCTACAACCAAGATTACCCAGCAAAGCTATCATTTAGAATAGTTAGATAAATTATAACAACTGAACCATTTAAAAAACCTATCTGAGGAGAAAAATAAAGGGAATATCTCTTTTCTGTGTGAGTCCCTTTTTATGTTTTTGTTTTTGAAGGTACCCAAGGATTTCCTGTCCAACACCGGGTTCATGTGAATTTCTAGGTTGAGATTCTATACTAGCTTGTGGTGCAACTTTGTCACTCTGTGTGCCTGTCTGGCTAGAGACTTGTTGTTTCTCTTTCTACTCTTTTCCAAGTCCCAAGACTCTTTCTATGGGGTCTTTTCACAGAGTGGGTAACCCTTCTGGGGTTCAATGTCTGTTCAGTTTAAGCACTCATGCCTCATGGGGCCAAAGTCCACATTTCCTATCAATGTGTGAGCACTAATACTTCAGCCCATCAATTGTAGGACACCTAACTAAGTCTAAATTAACACATGACCATGTCAAGCTATGCTAAGTTAGCTCTGAGCTAGCAATGAGTTCACTCTTTATTTCTGGCAATTGGGGGTTCCCTATATTTATTTTTCCCCTCAGATATGTTTCATAAACTGTCATTATAATAGCATCCATTATTTTTATATTGTGTTAAGAGGTTCAGTACTCCAAGGTGCTAGAGCTACTTAATGTTTTACTTTCTATATAAAATATCTTTATTAAGGAGAAAAATCACCAATCTATAATTGCATTTATGAAAGTTTATTAAAATATTGAATTTCTTTAATGAAGAAAACCTGGAAATACATATGTGAATGTGTTAGAATGGCATCTATATTCCAAGTAAGAAAAATATTCTCCATTATATCAGTCATTATTTACCTTTTGTGTCTTAGTCCGTGACCACGTTGTTTTAAATCTGTGTTTTGATAATTAAACTTTTTAAAATTGTCATATGGAACTGCATTTTTGCTAAACTATTTACTTCTCATTTCTTGTTTCCAGGTTTAGTTTAATATTATCTTTCACTTCAGCTACCATACTTCATAGAAAATGTGTTCTCTTGTGGAGCCAAAAAAATGTAAAACAAAAATGACATACACACACATGTCCCAAAAGTATCCATCTGTTCATTCACCCTTCTGGAATTTAGAAATTTTTTATATACTAGTATGGAGATTTCCCTTTTTAGGATCATGTATTTGATATTTTGTGGGACCTGGTAAATCCATAACATAGCCTGAGATAAGTTGCAGGGAGTAAAATAACATTTGTTATTTACAATTCATTCAATCCCCTTGACAATTGAGTGTTATTTTTCACTCTAAAAGAAATAGTAAAATGAAAATTAAGTGCAGGGAGTTGGCAAAACAGGACCTTTATGTTGGTGATATTGAACACAGGGAACATGACAAGTGATAGCTAGTTAGGAATTATATTTCATAGGAAGATACTGCAGAGCCAAATATAGACAGAGGAAATCACTGCTCATTGAAATGCTGTTTTGAAATATTTCTTAAGATATTTTTAAAAATGTGTTTGGTTCCCCTATAGCCAAAGCCCCGGAAAACCCATACCAGTTCAACTCCCTTCAGGACCAAGCTGCCACCATGAACACCCCCTCAAGTAGAAGCTGTATTTACTGAGTTATTCGTAATTACAGCTTTAGCTAAGGTTGTGAGGTCAGGAGAAGCAGTCACAGCTTTCTCAAAAGGAAAACCTGAGGCTTAATTTGATCTGCTGATAAAAAATGGATCTGCCGAATTTGTTTTCCCAACCCAAGCATAGGCAATCGACCAAGAAATACAAATAATGGTGCATTTTTTGGTTCCATTTTGTAGTCATAAAAACTGTACAAACTATGTAAAGGCAGCTGCTGATTATGAACAGGTTTGATTTCCAAAAGGCATTCATAAGTATAGGAACAAGAGTGAGGGGAAGCACCACCTCAAGCACTGGGAAGTAACTGTGTCCTTTGAGAGTTACATTATAAATCAGTCACCAGGGAGAAGGGTCAGAAGAGTGAAGTCAGATGAAGGTGGCAGAACTTGAAGGTTCTAATGTACCTCTAATGGCAAGCTCATGAATAGATGGCATGTATATTGGTGTAAATTTGGCAATTCATCACTGAAGTTTTGTTTTGTTTTATTTTTTAATCCTTACCAGAGGATATTTTTCCCCATTAATTTTTAGAGAGAGTGGAAGAGAGAGGGAAAGACAAAGAGAAACATCGATGTGAGAGAAACATGTTGATTGGTTGCCTCCTGCATGTACCCTGACCAGTGCCCAGGTCAGGGAGGAGCCTGCAACCCAGGTACATGACCTTGACCAGAAACAAACCCGGGACCCTTCAGTCCACAGGTCGATGTTCTATCCACTGAGCCCAACAAGGTAGGGCCATTGCTAAAGTTTTAATCATGAATCTAAATCTTGATCCAGCAACCTCACAGTTGTCCTAAAGAAATACTTAAATATATATGAAATAATAATATTGGTGTTTTTATAGAGAGAAAAAAAGTTCAATGATATTGGTTAAAGAATTGTTAATAAGTGTTAACAATTATTTTTAATTGTTAGTAATTGAAAAATGTTACAGAATAGTCAAAACAACACAGGAAAATTCATCAATGAGGATCTTTATTTTTATCTTTCACTGCTTCTTCAGACTTTATTAGATAGGGGGACTTCCTCTAGCTAGAAGTGTAGGGAGCCTTATGTTTTGTTTTGTTCCATTTTTACTAGTACAGCCATTCTTATCACGTAATTCTCAAAATTTAAAACTTGGCTTTAAGATAAAACTTCTCTCTTCATCTCACTTGGGCCCTCTGCAGTCTCAAGGTCTGAAAGAGTGGGTGGTTCTTCATTCTTCATTCCCTACTCTGTTTCCTCACCTTTCCCCCACTTTCCCACTTTTTGAACTGTGGTTTCTGACCCTTTCCAGTTTCCAGCGGGGCAGGGGAGAGGTAGGGGAGCAGAAAACTTTATACCTGGTTCTATAATAGAGGTGCCATGTTCTTGGGGCCTGCCTAGAAGGCAAGACTCTTCCTAGTATGTCTTTTGCTTGCCTTTCTGGACACCCACTGGACACATTGGATTGCATTTCCCATGACTTTGTCATGTGTTTCTTCCAATTATTCACTCTCTTCACAGTAGCCCACCAGACAGAGGCTCTGTGAGTTCCAAGGCCACCCAGGGGATCCTCACGGGCTGCATTAAAGATGGTCTGACCAGTTTTCCCTGACAGTGGGGCCACATCTGTTCCATAAGAGACATAACCTCCCATGTCCCTAAAGGCTGGTAGGCCCAGTCTGGTGCATCTGGCCCATCTTGGCTTTTAAGTTTTCTAAGCAGAAATAAGACATCAATCTACTGTGTCCCCACACTGAGGAGAACACTTATCAAATCAATTCTGAGCAGTCCTTGAAGCTTTGCTCTTTTAACAAGAACTTGATGTGAAATGGAAAAACCATCTTACTCCCCATCTCTTTCTGCTTGGAATGGGTATTCTTGTAGCCCAGGAACTGCTCTATTCAATGACATCTCTCTAAAATTTTTCCTTATCTCCATTCTTGTCCCTTTTATATCCTCGATGTGAGGGAGGGGCCTAAGAACTACAAAACTGATTTTTTAACATCTCCTTTGAGATTCCTATCATGTGAAATGTCTTGTTTTCAAATCCTTTTGTCTTTACTATGTATTGCATATCGAGATCGCAGTAGAAACTTTATACCATATATGGGGATGTGACCAAACCTTATCCAACAATTCCAGCCCCTTTGATAATGACAATTTCAAAACTCTGGGGGAAACTTTGTGTATAGAAAGAAAAAATTCTTGAAGTTAAATTTGTGGGCAAGATTGATATCATGGTAATTAACCTGGTTAATAATAACAGGAAAGAAGCAAAGGGAAGGCCAAATATAAGAGGCATGCCATTTGTGCAACCTTGCCAGGAAGCTGAAGTTCAACACTCCTCAGGGGACCACCACTCTGTTTCCCTGCAGATTTCTGGGGGAAGGGACTGGGCATGAGAAGAACAGACACATGCCCAGGGAAGGTACTTCCTTCTTGTCAGTCACACCTGGGAACAGGTCATTCGCCAGAGTAAGAATGACCACTGCAAGTGGGGGCAGATTTGAAATATTTCATCCCCTAAACAAAGGAGCTAACCTCTCTTGGCTCCTGGCTCCCTATTCGCTAACTCCTGGCTTGAGTGGCTCTCACCTCCTGCATTTGCCCACATGGCTCATGGCCATGTGGACCCCACACACAATGGACTAGCCCAGTGGTCGGCAAACCGCAAATCGCGAGCCACATGCGGCTCTTTGGCCCCTTGAGTGTGGCTCTTCCACAAAATACCACGTGCAGGCGCGCATGTACAGTGCGATTGAAACTTTATTAAGTTAATTTTAGGGAACGTTGTGGAGTGAAAGAAGATGTAGTGTTGAGGATTGAGAAAGGTATGTTGAGATGGTTTGGACATAGAGAGAGGATGAACGAAAGGAGATAGACGAAACAAGTATAAAAGACAAGTGAGGATGGGAGAGTTGGAAGGGGTCGACCTCAGCGAACGTACCTCAATCAGATTGAGGACGTTTTTAGCAAAGGCCAGCTTAGGAGTACCCTAATTAAGTTAATAACAATGTACCTACCTATATAGTTTAAATTTAAAAAATTTGGCTCTCAAAAGAAATTTCAATCGTTGTACTGTGGATATTTGGCTCTGTTGACTAATGAGTTTGCCGACCACTGGACTAGCCTGATTCTGTACCGGGCCCAGTTGCAAGATGGAAAGGAAACTCTACACTCTGATTCTGCTTTTAGCTCTACTGAATCCCCAACTGCACTTCTTCCAGGACTAGATTAAGGAAAACACGACTTTGGAAACCCAGAGTTATAATTCCATGCACATATAAATCACTCATCCTCCTATGTGAGTCTCAGAAAATTCTTTATTTCGAGATATCCTAAGGACCCCACACCCAGGACTCAGTGGGAAAAGGGATCTTGCACTTTCACTGATCACACAGTCATTTGACAACTAAATTACTTCATTAGAAAAAAAAAAGAATATGATTTCTGCTTGTGAGAAGTTGAAAGCAAAAACAGAACAGGAAGAGGGGAGAAAATGCATGGTTGAGTAACATGGCTTAAAGACCAAAGAATTCTCAGAAAAAGGATATCTAACATCCAAGTGTAATGGTCTTCACATCCTGAAGTGAATTGTGCTATGCACTGAAAATCCTTGTATGGATGATTTGTTGTTGCTATCAAATCAAGGAAAGCATTTTATTTCCACACTTGGGTCTCTGGCCAAAGCGAAATAAAGGAACAGCTGTGAGTGGAAGAGTGGAGAATGGAATTCAGAAGAAGCAGGAAGTCGAAATCACAGGTGATCATTAGAATGTGAGATTCTGGGAAGTTGCCAAAATCTTGAGGAGAACAATGGAATGAAGGACCAAGCCATCTTATACAGATAATAAGGAGCAGAGCGACCCAGTTGACACCTGGCTTATTTATGTATTTGTACATATTAAAATGTCTGGAAGATGTTAACCATGGTTATTTCTAGATGGTGGAATTATAGGATAGCATTACTTACTTCTTCATTTTCTTTTATGTTTTCATAATTGGAAAAAGAAAATTTGAGTTTAAAGGAAAAACAAAAGAAAAATATGAATAAGAATTAGATGAGTCAGGAAGATAGGAATTCATGGGTTTTGCCTTGGCAAGTCCATCCAAGATAAAATGTGCTGTCCAGTTGGCTGTTACATTTTTAAATAAAACAACATTTTTCTATTTTTAAAAATATGCACATCAGATTAGTTAGCATGTGTACACCCTACTTGTACTTACTAAACAAAATAAATAATAAATTTCAAAATTGTATTTCCTTGTATATCTAAGACAGAGCAAAACTTAAACTGTAGTGATTTCAATAAGGAAAATGTTCCCTTCTGAGACCTTTGGGTACCAAACCACCTTTCCCAAGATACATCTTTGTGGATATTGGGAACATGAGATCATTTTGTCCACTAGAAACAACACTAGACATAGTGGTGGAGCTTGTCCTCCTGTTCTAGCCTGATAACTGCCCTCTGATTTTCACAGAACCTTCCTCCATGTCACAGTGTCTAATGTTTTTCAAATGATATGGTGACAGCAGTGGAGGGTGTCTGCATAAGGGGCCAGTCTTCCAATGATAGGTGGCAGCTAGTAGTAGAAGCTGTAGGTGCAAATGGTCCAAGTTATTTGCAAAGCAGATGCTGCTTATAAATGAGAGTGATTCTTAGATAACCACACTTGGAGAGATAAGGAGATATTGCCTGATGTATGAAAAGCCCTTACGCTGCTTTGATCAGAAACATAGGCTTAAGAGGGGATGTGCCAGTGCCCTAATTCCTCCTGGAAAAATATTTCGGTTAGGTCAGGAAAAAACAAACAAACAACAAAAAACAGCCTAACAAATGGGAATAAAAAGAGGGGGGATGGGAAGAAGACAATGGAGAGCAGTCACCATTTCAGTCTAGTAAAACACATGGATTGACAGAGATAACATCTAAATGATATAGTGGTAAAAGGTTGGGCTCTGGAAGCCTGAATTGGAATCATGGCATGGCCACTTACTAACCAAAACCAAGTTTCTTGACCACTCTCACTTACAAAATGGGGATTGTCGAAGAGCCTGTCTCATGGGTTATTGTTAACATGAGATAAGCTAATGCATGTTAAGTGCTCACCACAGTGCTCAGCATGTAGTAAAGGATCAATAAATGTCAGCACTAAGGACGGGTATTAAGGCGTGTGGCTGTGCTGTCATAAATTCCTGTCTGCACCCATCCTCCTTGTCCCATGTCCTAATTTGCTTTCCTTCCTGGGCCCTCATTTATTGACCACCAGGAACCAATCTCACTGCTTCTTGTCCAAGATTGGAGTTCTTGATTTAATGGAAGTCGTCGGGTTTAGTTTATTTAATCAATACTGGAGCTCCCGGGTTACCCAGATATTTTGCACTGCTCTCCAAAAGCCAGGAGCGGAGATAATCACACAGACTAAGTTTGTCATTAAATCCACCTAACAAACTCCCCAAACAGGCATTCTTATTAATCTGTTTTTATAAAATGTGTAAACCAAGACTCGGAGAGAATAACTTACCCAAACACAGATACAAAAGAGGAACCAAACTTTTCTTTTTTAATTTCAAGGTGAATGCCTGCTTTTGAAAATAAGAGCAGAAAAGAATGGTTCTTTCTTCTTTTCTCTTCTCTATGAATGTGTGAAAGAAACAAAAAAGTACTTTTCTTGGCACTTTTGAGTGTAACGTTACCTAAAATGTATTTGAAGAATCACTAGTTCCACAACAATTAATGGACAATAGGCAAAAAGGTAAACATAGAAAGTGAAAACAGAACAAAACAAAAGCTCCAGGCTACGAAAGCTTAGATAATGTTGGATTAAACCAAATGAGATCAATATGTTTTCTGTGGGAGACTCTTCTCCATGCCTCTGTATGATTCCAGAATTATGAAGTGCTGTATTTTCCAAAGTAATCTGAGAGAGTTTTAAATGGGAATTTTTTTTTAATGAGTAGTCTTTCTGAATTATTATTCCTCTAAAGTTCTACTATATTACCATTCAGTGAAACTTTCAAATATATTTCAGAGACTCTGTGCAAAATATTTTTGGATGACATGGAAAAGGAGCAAAATGTAATAAAAATAAATTTTTGTGCCCTAACCGGTTTGGCTCAGTGGATAGAGCGTCGGCCTGCAGACTGAAGGGTCCCAGGTTCGATTCCAGTCCAGGGCATGTACCTTGGTTGCGGGTGCATCCCCAGTAGGGGGTGTGCAGGAGGCAGCTGATCGATGTTTCTCTCTCATCAATGTTTCTAACTCTCTATCCCTCTCCCTTCCTCTCTATAAAAAATCAATAAAATATATTTTTTTTAAAAATAATAAGTTTTTGTGAAAGTTAATGAGGTTAATAAAGTTTATGATGTGAAAAGTCTAAAAGTAGTGATCCCAGTGAAAACCGGGTGATAAGCTTATTGGATTGTGTGTGTGTGTGTGTGTGTGTGTGTGTGTGTGTGTGTATGTGTGCACACACATGTGCACATATCTATGGACACATGTGTAGGTATTAACACAGGGGCACAATGGCTTTTAATTTTTACATTATTTATCATCTTGTTTTGTTTCGTGTTATTAGGGGAGCATAAAACATGCTATTTAAAAGGTGATACAAGGATTGTGCTTGAGAAATAATCACTTGAGATGAGGAAAGGTAACAGGAACAGATATAAGGGTGAAATGAGCATAAGGGGAAGATAATTTCTCAGTAGAAAAAGTGTTTTTTCATGGCTATGGTGGGGAGACAAAATTTATAGGGTTTCTTGTACTCATTTCTATGTCTTTTGTTAATTTTAAACAAACTTTTTATTTTAAAACATTTTTTTATTTATAGAAAAGTTATGAAGGTAATACAGAGAGTTCCCATGTGCCCCAGTCCCTGTTTCTACTGTCATTGGCATCTTGCACTAGTAAAGTACATTTATCACAATTAACAAAAACGGATACAATATTATTAATCAGACTCCATACTATATTCAAATGTCTTTAGTCTGTACTTAATGTCCTCTTTCTATTCCAGGATTCCATCCAGGATACCACATTACATTTACTTGTCACAGCTCTTTGGACTCCTCTTGGCTATGACAATTATGACTTTTTGTTTTTTATAACATTGACAGTTTTGCCAAGTACTGGTCAAACATTTTGTACAATATCCTTTAATTGGGATTTTTGTGATTTTTTCTCATGATTCAATGGAGGTTATGGTTTTGGAGGAAGAAAACCACAGATAAAGTACCATTATCATCATATCATATCTTTAAAGCTAAAAAGATGGTGGCATGGCAAAGACAAAAATCTGTTTTTAATTTTACCTAAGCACAAAGCTAGACAACATTTCTTAGCCTTCCTTGTACTAAATGAGGCCATGAAATTGGGTTCTGGCTAACAATTCTTAAGCTCTATCCATTATAAACCACCCTTAGATTTTCCATGTTATTTTCTCATTCCTCACCTGCTAGTCTAATACAAAGGAGATATTGCCTGATATATCAAAGACTTCAATATATGAGTTTGAGACCTAGGAAAAGACAGAAAAACTACAAGGTAGGATCCTGGGTCCCTGAATAACTCTGTGGGGTTGAGCCCCAAGTGGCCTACAAGTGCACTGTGATGTGAATGAGAAATTAGCCTTTGTTATGTTAGCTACTGCCCTTTGGGGATTATAAGGAAATGAAATTAATACAGAGATGATCAGGGTGAAATTCTATGCTGGTCACAAGATTGAGTAGAATCCATTTTTTAAAATATGTTTTTGTTGATTTTAGAGAGGAAGGGAGAGGGAGAGAGGAATAGAAACATCAATGAAGAGACTCATCAATTGGCTGCCTCCTGCACTGCCCCCAATTGGGGATTGAGCCCACAACCCGGGCATGTGTCCTGACTGGGAATTGAACCATGTCCCCCTGGTTCATAGATCAACACTCAACCACTGGGCCACACCAGCCGGGCTTAGTAGAATCCATTTTTTAGCAAGAGTCCATTTCCCTTTGTCAATCTGGACAGTCAGAGTGTTTTTTTTTAAAAGAACCAGTGTTATGAGTACCTAAAACTTTCCAGGCTGGAGGGCCTCCCTGAGGCACCAGACCTTTAAAACCATTTGTGATCAGTTCTAAATGAATACAGAAATCCTGCTGATAAGAGGTCTTTACTGAGTGTGCCCCTTCCAGCACACCTCCATGCCTACTTCCATACACACATACACACAATGTCCAATCTGGGGACATCTGTATGTTGAATTGCTGGCATTCAAGCGAGGAAGCCAGGAAGATATTTTGGCGATATGTGTTCATGGATTCTTGGGTTAAAACTGACAAGTCTAGAAATAAAGTCACCCAAAATGTGTTTTTCCACACTGTGGAGAGTTCACACAGGGTCTGCCGTGTCTGTGGGAGTTTATTGTCTGAAGGGCTCCACCAGGATCCTGACATCCACCATCCTGTTACCTCAATGCAGTTGAATAAAAATGGTCTCATGCCAGTGTCACTTGAAGGATGGGAAACTGAAACATCCATTTACTTCTACCTAGTTCTCCAAACCTGGGTAATATTAAGAATTTACTTCGGGAGCACCTAAAAATATAAAATTTAGGGCTCTACTCTCAACGATTCTGACATACAAGGTCTGAAGTAAGGTCTGGGAATATACATTTTTAAAATGTTACAAGACGTAATGATCATCCACATTATACTTACTTTCAGTAATAGTCTACACTATTTATTTAACTGAATCAATTGCTAAATATTAGCATGTGTACACACACACACACACACCATCAAACCAAGGTAAAGTAAATGTCTCTATTCACTCCACTATTAATTAACCAGTATTTTTCTGAAACAACAGACTTATTTGAACTTCACTTCTGTTTCATTGTCCCTCTTTTCACTCCTGAGTCCTTCAATGACCATAGACTATTGGGGAGAAAAAGTCTTCTCAGTGTCAATGACTCACATCACTGTCTTCTATATAATGATATCTCTCCTTTAATTAAAAAGTTTTTTCTGGAATAATACTTGCCTTTTAAAAAAATTCACAGTTCCCAGGTAATTTCTTGTTAAGTGAATGGATTTTCATCATACAGGTTGATGCTACAAATGAACACATGTGCTCTACACTTTCATTTAGTCATTCCCAATTTCTCCAACCTATTCATATAGGGTGCTGCAAATTCTGGGACATACCCCTCTTGTATTAAGTCTGCCAGATTCCTTTATCAATAAATAATCTAATGATAACAACAGCAAGGGAATTCAGAAAGTCTAGTAAAAATTTTCTTAGGGATGCTGCCGTGCAATTCTCCCAAATTTCATTTTCCCTTGTTTAAAAAACCATCCTGTTAGTAATCAGTTCAAACTGATTAGGACTAACATCAAGGTTGGTAGCTTTCCATTTCGGTGGCAATCATCTCAGCCTGGCAATAGCATCCCCACATCCTCTCAGTACCTTCTCAGAAGACAACATTGACTCACTGACTTTCACTGCATGGATATCAAGTCACAAGGTGGGGCTAGCTGACCTGGGCTTCTTAAGAAGGTCTCTGTCTGAGATGTGGTCTCTCCCAAGACACTTGTGGCATGGCAACTTTAAAGACAGTGTACTTCTTGCATGTCAGCTCAGGGTTTCCAAGGCACATGAAGAGAGAGAGAGAGAGAGAGAGAGAGAGAGAGAGAGAGAGAGAGAGAGGAAAAAGAGGCTGTAAGCTCTTTATGCCTCATCTTGGAAGTCACGCAGCCTCACATTCCCAATATTTTATTCACTGGGGCAGTCACAAAGACCTACACAAGTTTTGAGGAGAGGGGATTTAGACCTCATCTTTTGACAGAAGAGTAGCAAAGTTTTGTAAAAGTGTGTGGGACCAGGAATATTTTGAGAGATTAGGAAGGTAAATGAATTAGGGGAGAAATCTAAAGTTACTGTTTGTTTGTTTTTTTAAAAAAGAACAGAAACTAAAATATGACAGGATCAAATTTTATTAAATAGCACTTAAAATTATGCCAGAATATTTGTCTTCTTAAATCAGCTCATTATTATAGCCACATATACATACACACACATGCACACACACAGTTATATGCATGCATACACAACATATACACATGTATACACCTATCTACATTCTCAGTCAAAGCTTCCTTCTCAGAAGTCAGACTGACTCACAGGCCATCAGTGAATACAACATCAAGACACAACTGTTCCCCAATGTGGACCTAGGCTGATGGGGTCAGCCAAATTGTTTTTGGTTTGTCTATGAACTTGGTTATGGATCCCAAGAGAAGGAACTGAAATCATCAAACTAATTTCACATGATGTACTAAGAAGAACACAGAACCACATGAAAGAGCTTAGTGATTAGTTTACCAAGCCATCCAGCTCTATGTAAATGACCTGTGATAAATGACTGGTCAGCCAAGGAACAGAAATTATGCATTATTTCCGTAGTTTGAAATGAAATGCCATTTGTATTTGTCATTGACTAGTTGATTGCGTGGGACAAAACTTTCTGAAACCACATAAGTGACTTAGTTAAAAATAAAATAACAATATGAGATTTTATCCTAAGTTCCTTATTTGGATCATCAGATGGTATTAGTGTGCTGGCAACCATGTAATTCACTTACACAGAAATTTATAAGATTTCTGAATATCAAAATATTTAAGCAAGGTCAATCTCTTGGGGCTTTCATTTAGAATTTTTATTATAGGTTCTGAGAGTCAAAAAGTATACTCAGGGCTTTATCACAATATATTTCCTGATTTTGCATTCTTTTGCTCTATTTTATTTTTCTTTTAGTTTCTCTAGATATAAGATTAGTATAATTGAATGCATAAGTGGCAGTCTCCCTACCTAAACCTACGTGAATCCAAGGGCAGCCCTGACTGGAGAGAATTAAAATAATCATAATATAAATGTGGCATTTGGATATGCCAATATTTCTTATAACTCAAGATTACTTAATACATTTACCATTGAAGGCCACAGATAGCTGCTATTTACTATTTTTTGAATGCTTGCTGTGTGCAGGTGCCATGCTGATGACTTCAGGTAAAATTGGTTCTTTGATAATGACAAATGTCTATGCAGCTGGTATTATTTCTATTTTACAGGTAAAGAAATTCAGTCTCTATCCTAAAGACTGAATGATTTACCAACATCATGAAGTGGTAGAACTGGGTGAACTCAGATCTGTCAGATATGAACCGCTGCCCCTCACCTTTCTAGTGCACTGTGCTTTAGAGAGACTAAAAACCTATAAAGAAAGGCAATACGGAGTTGGAGAAGTGACTAGAAGAAGCACAGTAGAGTGTGCACTTTCAAGCCTGGAACCCCATGAAGAGTATAAGTAAATATTTAAAGGTAAGGGAAAGTTTGCTAGAACTAATGAGGGAGGGTCCCCATGGCTTGGATAGAGTCTGGTTCCAGGAATATCCACACTTGAGAAACTTAGAAATAATTTTTTTGGATGAATGACAAATGATTACAGATATAACTGTCTCTATTTGGGCCTCTTTGGTTATTGGTTGGCCTGTACTCAAGAATGATACAAGATTGGAATATAAAGTGAAACAAGAAAGTTACAAAATATAATTGATGAAAGGTATTGGGTGTAATTCTGGGAAGAGATAGTAGCTCCAAAGACACCTCATAAAGAAAAAGACAAGCTGAGTTGGGTTTGGAACAGAGGCAATTCTCCCACCAATGCATTCCCATTGACTTTTACTTGTCTACACAAATGTACATCTGTGAATCTGAGTCTTCGTGGATATATGGGGGTGGGTCTGAAGCAATGTTTGTAACCTACCCAGGTTCAAATTGGAGGGTGGTGGTACTACTTACACTGTTTTCTTCCCCATAGGAACTACAATTCTCTCACTTCTCCAAATCCTCTAACACAGAACTTCTCAATCTTTAATGTGCTTATGAATCACTTGGGAAATAGTGTTAAAGTGCAGATTCTCCTTTAGTAAATCTGGGGGAAGGTCTACATTTTTATATTTCTAACAAGCTACCAAGGGTTGTAGATGCTCCAGTGTGAGTCATGGGGTTCTAAAACAATAAAATCATCCTAGCATAAGAGAATGAAGACCATTACTTTCTCCCAAGAAAACAGCATTTGTCTGTTTTCCCACTTCTGTTTTGTCACTACACCCCATTTTCTATATATTCTAATTTGTGGCTACAGCTGAAGAAAAGACAGACAGTAGGTATCACACCAAATCCCAGGCCTGTTGGCCTCCCTCTCTTCCCAGTGCTTGCTTGCTTTCTCTGCTCTCCTCCTGTCTCTGCCTGATCCCATCTGCACTTTATTCTCCAGAGGGAATTCCACTGAAGCAGCTGCTTCCTCCTCATGAGTATCACCCGTGTTCTTATAGAACTCTTAGATTCTAGACCTTGGAATTGAGCATGAGAAATCAGCTGGCCTAGCCTTCCGCCCTCAGAAATTGAATGTTTAAACCATTCAAAAGGAGGAAGATGCCTATTTTCCTCACCCAAACCACCATAATTTATCTTTTCTTCCCCCTTCAGCATTCATATTTTCAAATATCAGCATGGGTCTGGTTCCGTTCAAGGCTCAGTCATCAAGACCGTATTTGGATTAATTTGGTTCCAGGTCAAGCATTTCAACTTCACACATTTATTCCATGATTTGCTAATGCTATCAAATGACACATCATTTTATTTTTTTCCCCTTTGTTTTTTTCTTTCAACTAACTTATTTAATGGGTCCAAAATGGGTGATTAGACCATAAAAACATGTGGTATCCTAATTGGATTTTGAAAATGTGTAAACATGGCCCTCCAGTGGCTTCCTTTTACCATCTGGACCAAATATAAACTTCTGACCATTGATTTCAACTCTCCTCCACTTACCCCACCCTCGTGCCCCTCTCACTTGTGACTTCTCTCCAGGGTCCCTCTGCTCTAGCTAAACTGATCTTATTTTTCAGAACCCTTTTCTCAATGTCTGCCTCACAGCCTTTGCCTGAACTAGTCTACAGAGAAGATACAGGCACCTACTCTTCATTCTGTACACCATTCAGAAGGGTTTTGGATTTCAGCTTAAGATGGATACCTCAAGGAATATTGCCAAAGTTAACCCCATCTATTTTTAAGTACTGTGATATCTAGTTCACGTCAATGTTTTCCAATTATTTGGGGAAATTTTGTGTTTTCCTCATGCATATTTATGTGGCTTATTGAGTCATTTATAGACAATAACTGTATGTTGGATACTAATCAAAGTGTGGGGATTGCAGTGAACAAGCTATCAAGGTTCTTTTTTTAAGATTTTTTTATTGAGAGAGAGAGGAAGAGAGAGGTAGAGAGAGAGAGATACACATCAATGTGAAAGAGCAAAACATTAATTGGCTGCCTCCTGCCTGCCCCCTACAGGAGACCCAGCCTGCAACCCGGGCTTGTGCCCTGACCAAGAACGAAACCAGCTACCTTTCCATACTAGTACCCAGGATGATTGCCAACCAACTGAGCCACATCAGCAAGGGCAAGCTGTCAAAGTTCTTAATGTCGGAGTTTACATTCATGTTTGGGAAGATGGATAATGAGCATTAAACAAATAAATAAAAAATAATTTCAGATGGTGTAGAAGTACTTACTATTGCTTGGTCTGAGGCTAGAGGTAAAGGAATCAGCTTACTTTTGATTTAAATTCTCTCCCTGAATGCACTTTACAAAACCTTTCATGTGCTGAGCAAACACTTTAGACTCACTTTATTTAGATGTGCACATTAAAGTCTGCATGTGAATAAAACCTATTAGACATGTTTCAAGAGAAGGTTCTACAAGAGGCCAATCATGCCTAAGAAAATATCACTGAGGTGACTAACCATTGATTTTATTGGTGAGAAAATGCTCTTCTGTAATCTTTAATACAGGTCAGAGTTTCACAAACTTGAATTTCTCATTAGTTTCTCAAATTTTAATCAAACTCATATGGGGTACTTGTTAAAAATGCATACTCCAAATGATTCTGATGTGGTTGGCCTTTGGAACACATAACAAAACACTGTGCTATAACACTTTGATAACAATCAAGACACTGAGATAGATAGATTGGTGGATGGATGATGGATGGATGGATGGATGGATGGATGGATGGATGGATGGAGAGATGGATACGTGGACAGAACCAAGTAATTTTAGGCTGCCATTTAGTAGCTGAATCAAGTAGACATATGTTATAAAATATCTTCCATGACTTCCATTTCATCTGTCCTGTGCCACCCTGCCTATTATTTGGGAAGATAAGCTCAGTTCAATCTCCTTCCTCTAATTTTCATGAAGAAAAAGCATTATTTTTGAGCCCTAAGTATAAAAATTATTTTGAGAATAAATAATTAAAATAGAATGTATAAAATATAATCTTTCATTTAATTGCCCATTACTTTACATATAAATTACATTTTTTAGAACCACATTTTGTCCAGATAAGTTACTTTTAAGTCTCATTCAATTTCTCTGGTATAAGAGGATATGTAACAACATTGGAAACAAAGATACATTGATATTCTAACAAGATATTAAGAAACCATCATTATGGGGAAATATTTTTTTAATTGAAGAAGAAGAAGAAG
>NW_005354490.1:0-29187 GCF_000412655.1 Myotis brandtii | reverse complement strand
GGAGGAGGAGGAGGAGGAGGAGGAGGAGGGAGGAAGAAACCATGGTGCATTAGGACCAGGCACTAAGCCTCAGGGTGACTGAAAGGCTTTAGGATGGTTTCCCTGTTGCCAAGCATCATCCTACAAGGCCCTCCCAGTCTAGGGAAGATGGCAGGAGAGGTGGTTAGCAAGAGCAAGAATCATGTGGCCATTACAGTATATTAGTTGCAGTTTGTTCTTACACCTAACAAGAGGCAGAGAAACGTGTTTCCCTTTTCAAACAAAAATGAAGGGGCTCCAGTCATTCATGACTAGGGTATTTGGAAAAAGGGAATTCTCTCATTTCATTCTTCAATTGGAAGCCTTCTGGGCTCCCAAAGCTGTAAGACCCTTCCTCAAGATGTCTTCACAGAAAAGTGCCAGAGTTCTTGTGAGAGCTTGATGTGCAGCCCTGAGGTATGGCAAGACATATAGGAATATGTGCTATGGGTCCCTCTTTCAGCCTAGAAATTTCTAAAGGCATGAGTATCAGAACTTGGAGGGACCATGGCAGAAATACTTGGCAAGGACAAGGTGAACCCTCACTCCACTTAGTTTTCTTCCATGCTTGGATGATGAAAAAAAAGACTCAAACCTTTTATTGGTTTCCTATCAAAGAGCCCAAACATTAGTGGAGGAGCTGGAGCCATGGAATTCCTTCAGGCTGTAATGGCATACAAGGCTACATTGGGGAGAGTGGAGAAAGCTTAAAAACATACATACACCACCAATGTGGAAACCACTAGGAGCAGATGGAACCAAGAAGAAATCAATAATGCCCAGAGGTACTTCCATCCAAGGGCAAGAGGCCATTTAAGAAAGAATTTTTCTGAGTCCACTAGTCCTTCTTCAGGCTCCCCAGAATCTGGGTCTAGAGGAAGGGGAGGATAGCATTGATCCAGAGCCAGATCTAACCCCACCCTCTTTCTAAGCAGCCAGAGTCACAGCTCTAGCTGTAAATTGGATATGCAATTAAGGGTTTAAATTAAGCCACACTAAGTTTTAATTACCAAATGTGACCAGGAAGTTATGGAATACACCCAAGAGTTTGTTTAGGGAAGAGAAAATAGTAGATTCTACATAGCACTATTGAGTGCAGAGATGTTTAAAAATACATAAGACTATTTCACTTTTCTTTGGATCTCAGTTGCATTTCCTTCAAGATCCCATTGTCATAGAAGCCTATACTTAAAGCAATTTCCGTACTCTCATGGTCAAATAATCTGAGAATGTAAATTTCCCTTTTATTTTTCTTACTTTTTGCATATTTCTGTGATTGCATCATGTAGTTTCACTCATTGATCACATTAAATATTTCATCAAAAGTTCAAAGTCAAGTATTTGGTCATTTGCAAGAAAATCTAACTGGTATGGAAGACTAAGTCTCCAGAGTGAGGGGGTTTGATGACATGCCAAGGCATTGCATCCGGTTTCCTAGGTGGTGTTCTAAGGAGTGCACAGCAGGAACAATGCTCCAGCCAGATTCATAGAGGAGTGCATAAACGCCCAGCCTGAGCACATGCTAACTAACATCTACCCTGGTTTACATTTAGCCACTCCTATAAATGCTTTATTTTACTCTGAGTTAAGGTCTTGCCTCAATGTAAAATGCTCTTGGAAAAGCATGTTTAATAAGAGCAACCTCAGTTGAACCAACAGGATTAGGCAGACTAATCAATAGACTAAGAATAAATCGGTTTAGTGGTACACAACTTAAAAAGGAGACTCATCCTTTATTTTCATATATTGACTCTCTCACCAAATCTTGGTTTTATTGTTATCAAAGTTAAAATGGAAAGGATATATATTTTAAAAAATAAAATAACATTTGTGTTTCTGCTCTTTAGTTTTAAAAATACATTATGAATTTCTAAGTCTAATATTTTTATATCAATAAAATAAATTTTTTTTTGCCAGGAACCTTCCTGAGATCCCTTTTCTTTAAATTTATGTCAGCCATATAACAAACTAATAAAGATGTAGGTTATATTAGTTCCCTTCACTTCAGTGAATAATGATGTAACTTCCAGAAATCATTTAACAATCTTAAAATAGTTACTCTTCAATCAGCCAAGATAGTCAATCAATAAATATCATTCCATGTTATCATTACTATGACTGCCAAACTATGCAATCTTACAATGTGTGTGTGTGTGAAGGGGGCTGGTGGGGGGAGACAAGCAGGATGGAACCAAATATTTTATGGCAAGAAGTTTTTCAGGTAGACTGGCCAGATTCCACATAAGTCCATTTATATCTGGAAGTCTTCACTGTTGTTATAAGCCTGGAAATCAATGACCATTATCCCTTTGAGAGTCTGAAAACCTGAAATAAGTGTTTTTCTTTAAGTACCTTTGCAAAAGTGCTTAATTTTCCATGGGAACTCACTGTCATGACCTGGCTCCTGGAATTCGAGGAAAGGGTGGAAAGTCGAGTCCAATAAATGAATAACTTTCAGGAACTTCAAACTTTATTATTTCTAATGTGAACCTAACACTTTTTCCATTTTAAAAAATAAAAAAGGCAAGGTATTTTGCACTCAAGTTGCTCTTTCAAAGAGGAGAAGGAGAATGTGCAGCCCCCTTTACCCTGGCGAAAACCTCACATTCTATATCTTGTTGGCTCAGAGTGTCTTTGTTTTGAGTCCAGCCTCTGGGTGAAGGTCAACTTATGAAAGACAGAATGAGGTTCAAATTCTTTAATTAGTTTTGTCAGGGTTTCTCTATGGCTGGCAATAAAAGTAAGACTTTCTGGGAGATCGGGTTCGCATCCTGAAACTTTGGATAGAATAAAGTCCTTGAAAGGCCAAGATCATTTTCAGCCCATTGTTTTAGTCTATCTCTGAACGGGGCTTTTTGCTAAAGAGCTTTGGAGCCAAAATTATTATGTCATCCCCACGGTCATGGCCCATAGGCACCAATAAGAATGTCTCTTTGATATTAATGCATAGAGACCTGCTATCTTAGGAGGGCTTCATAAAACTGTACTCCGTGAGCCAATTGGGAGAAAAACCATTGTTTGAGAATGTTGTGAATGAATCAGTCTGGGATCCAGATTTCTCAGAATGCTCAGAGGTTGAGTCTTCCGAAGTGAAAGATTAACAAAAGGATGAGGGCAGCTCACCAATGATGCTGAAACTTGGTGAGAAGCCTGTATTAGATGGAGAAAAAAACACAACACAATAAAACCTTTTACAGAAACATCTTTGAAATGACTGTGCCCTTTCCTACCAGCAAGTTCTAGTCTCTAATCTTCATGTAGGTCTTTTTAAGGTTGACCACATAGCTGGATAAGAAGGTAACAATCTTAAAAATATGTAACTTCATTGATATGGTCATGTAAAAAAATGGGCCATTGCAAACTCATGAAAAAAAAATACAAAGAAAAAGTGACCATGTCTTTCCAGCTTATGGAGCAGCTGGAGCTTGTCTGAAAGATACCACACCCTCTGCCCCCTCAGTGAGTCAACTCTCCTCCTTCCTTGGGGAATACCCACCTCCCTCCTGAGGGAGGAGATGGCTTTAAATGAAGGTACTTTTTTTTTCACCCCTCTGCCTGGGGGCCTAGGGCAGGGAGAAGACGTCAAATCTTATATTGACATCTAATTTTATAAATATTCCTCTTTGGCAGTTTGAGTTTCCTCTATAGGTCTATATCAGCCACACATTCAGTTCAGGGGAAAACATCTGCTTTCTAAAGGTTATTAAATCTCTTCCTACTAACCTTAATGTCCATGGGGAGGGGGGGAATTCCCTAAGAGTCTTATTTTTTTCATTTTAGCACCAGATGATTCTCAAAACCATACTTTTATTTATTTTTAATCCTTACCCGAGGATTTTTTAAAATTGATTTTCAGAGAGAGAGGAAAGGAGAAAGAGAGAGAAATCTCAATTGGTTGCCTCCTGGAAGTGCCCCAACCTGGGATCAAACCTACGACCTATGTGTGTGCCTTGACTGGGAATTAAACCCACAACTTTTTGGTGCATGGACAATGCTTCGATCACCTGAGCCACCCAGCTAGGGCATCAATACTACTTTGAGTCCACATAACATTCCCCAAATGAGAATTTCAAACATCAAAATGGAAAATAAGAGCAAAGAGGGAACATAGAAAGTAAGCATTTGCTTACCACTTTTTGAGCAAATGTTCATCAAGTTCCGCTTCTCCAATTGGAGATATGTACTTCGTGTTATATTTCAGACCTATGCCCACTGATGTCATCACCACATGACTTGCCTGCCATATCTTGGGAGCTTTCCCCACCCAGTGGAAGGGACCAGGCACTTGTTTTAGTCAGAAGAATATTGAACATAAATAATTTCTTTTCACCAGGATAATGTACTACACATATAATTTGTAGAATGTTCAACTGTATGGTGACTTTTCCATATTATTATCTAGTTCTTAATTTAACATCCTGGGGAAATGTTCCCAGCATTCAGCGGGGACAGGAGTTGCAGTACCCTGATGTGCCCTGACAGCTGCCCTCTTCTATACCCTGCCTGCTGGGCATCTGATTCTATCCATAACAGTAACTTATAAGCCAGTTGAATTTGTGACTTGGCCCACAATGTCACTTGTTGCTGATGTCTGCACACCAGGCTGGCCTCTTGGCTAGAACACTTATCTCCCAGTGCCCCAATTCTGCAGCAGGGTTTGATGTTCTTATGCTGGGTCTTTTAAATTACTTTCTGCCCATGCTACTTAGAATTGCTCAAAAAATAGCAAATAACAACAATAAGCCTGTATTAACTTTGCCTGGGACTTTTCAGAAGCCACATTCAATTTATGAATAAATGAAATGGATCTTCTTGATCAACTATGACAATAAGCACTGGCCTACATATCCAGGGCCTGAAAGAAGTTGAGGCAATGGGCCTAATGAGAAGCAGTCAGTGAATCTAATGAGAATCAGACAGAAGGCCTAATGAGACATTTAACATGCTCTGCCTCTCCCTTCTCTTTTGTTCAGTTTTCATGGGAATCTGTGTTTGGGGAGCTCAGTTGTACTGGCTACAAGCAGAAGCACATGGCCTGAGTGGCGCGATCCAGCAAACAACAGAAAGACATGAAGATGGCCAGGGATGGAGAGAGAGGAACTTGGAAAATATACCTAAAGGCCATGATAATATGGTTGGTGGGTTTTTATTCTACTTCTATTTTAATTGTGTCTTTTCCTTTTTTGGAATACTATTTAGTTATATAGAGAGCTATTGGTGACACAATAAGTGGGCAGAGATTTCAATCGCATTACATCACTGCTCAGAGGTAAATACAGATAAGGAAAGCATGCGATGCTATTTCTGTGGCTGACTGTTGCCATTCAGAGAGAAATGACTGGAATGTAGGTGTCACACAAAGGAAGATACCTGGAATAGTCTCCTTATGAAGCAACATTCCATGGAACACTAGGTGTTTTCATTTGTTGACCTTGGATGGAGTTGGCAGCTAGAAAGATGGCTATCAAATTATAGGCTGGGCTAGGCTGAAGGTGGGGGCAGGGACACAGACCTTACTGAGTTACAGCTCTGAGTCTCCATTACCTGTCCTGGAGCCAAGAGAACCAAATATGTATATGTCCATGCCACTGTTTGAAATTTTGTTTTGACCCATGTACTTAACAGTTTAGGAATATACCTTGGTTTTGAGAAAATAAGCAAAATTTCTGTCTTCGTTGGTTTTAAAGCACAAGAAATTTGCATTGGCCCTTCTTGCCTACCTATCAAATAAGTCTTCTTGCTATACATATTCTTTGTTTTATTTGCTTGCTCAAATATATGTTTTAAATGCAACTCTGTTCTATCAATCTATCTATCTATCACCTATCTATCCAACTATCTATCTATCACCTATCTATCTATCCTGCTCAAATATATGTTTTAAATGCAACTCTGTTCTATCTATATCTATCTATCTATCATCTATCTATCTACCCAACAATCTATCTATCTATCTATCTATCATCTATCTATCCAACTATCTATCTATCTATCATCTATATTCTATTTATTTTATTGTGACAACTCTTCTTTTGGTTGTCAATGTCCAGCTTCTGCTTGCCCACCTGTATCTGAGTTAGAGATCTGAAGGTGAATGAAACAGGCTTGCTCTTTCGTGGCGCCACCTAGTGGCATCACATGGCAACACAGTTGTCAGCAATCAAGGCCTTAGATGTCAGAATACTTACTACACAGGTTGATTTGCGGAGGATAAAGACAGAGTATAACGACATTCATCAGTTCCAGGTGCTAGGCTCAGAATTCACACATGTCAGCTCTTTTAAACTTTACAAAAACTCTATGGGGTAGATATTCTCTTTTTACTGCTATTCATATTAGCTAAAATGCAGAGCCCTGTGTTAGATGTTTTATATACCATTGGTTTATTTTCCCAGTAATAACACTATGAAGTGTGAATTATGTGGTCTTTTGAGTTTAACTGTTGGGATCTCTAATGGGCTCCAGGCATATTTGCTGTGTGACCTTGAACAAATTACTTAACTTCTCTATGACTGTTTTCTCATGTATAATAGCATATACATCATAACATGAGTGCTTGTAAATTGTTTTTAAAAAGTGTCTGGCACATAGTAAGCATTCAATATATGCCAGCTATTATTACTATTAATAATAGCAGCTACACCTCCTGCCCCAGTACAGCAAAAACATTGCTGGACAAAAAGACTCACTATGCTGACTGGTCTCTTAAATTTTACATTTATAAATCTCAAATAGAACTTCATTGTACCAACCAGGTCTAGGTGCATTTCATGTTATTTTTAGATTCCCCAAACAAGTGTTTCCTACCCCGCTGTTCTCACATCTTCTATACCACAACCACTCACACCCTCAGCTTATGACCTTGCCTCATTATTGAGAAAATAAGCAATTAGCTGGAGCTTTTTCATCTCTGTCACCATAGTTGCTGACATACCTGTTCTCTGCCCTCTGTCTTTTGATAAGGGATAGAGTTTCCATTCCCATCAAATGGTAACTGTTCCAATTACACACCTGGATCTCATGCCTTGTCTTTTCAAAGACTTGGCTCTTGTCTTTGCTAAATCACCAAATTCTCCATTTCTACTGGGTCACTGCCATCAGCATATAAACATGCATCCTTAAAATATGCTGCCTGAGGCTACTCCCCTTCCCCCCCCCCCATATTCATTCTCTGCTTCCCTTTGTTATAGGTAGAATAAGGCGGGGGGGTGGGGGGATTCATTTCAATAAGATCTCTATTTTCACTGTACCCTGGAGTCTGCCTTTGTCAGGTCACTGATGACCACCATGCCACCAAATTCGCTGGCAGCCTCTTTCTTCTTGCTCTACTTCTTTGCAGGACTTACTAGTAATGTATCTTCTGTGAGTTTCTGAGACACCATGCTCTCCTGATCCCACTTCCCCTCACTTGCCTACTCTGACTGACCTTCAAATGTTAGTGCTTGCCCCAGAGCTCCATCCTAGACCCTTTCTGTTCTCTACCTGTATCTCTAAATTAGAAAACTCATCAAGACCCACCACTTGAGATTCACCTACATAAAACTTGAAAAGAGATATCCTATCCCTGGCCTTTCCCTGCAACTCTTGACTTGCCATTTGCATATGGATAGATAATAGGTATCTCCAACTGCCACAACTATAATTGCTTTTAAAAAATAAGGGGAATATATATATATAGCCAATGATAACATAATGATCACACTTAAGAAAATTAACATTACCCTGGCCGGTGTTGTTCAGAAGTTGAGCATTGACCCATGAACCAGGAGGTCATGGTTTGATTCCCAGTCAGGGCACATGCCCAGGTTGTGGGCTAGGTTCCCAGTGAGGGGCATGCAGGAGGCAACCAATCTATGATTCTCTCTCATCATTGATGTTTTTATCTCCTTCTCCCTCTCCCTTCCTGTCTCTGAAATCAATAAAAATTTTTTTTAATTAATATGAATTGTATAACCCCATTTAATGTACAGTTAATATTTGAATTTCCTCAAATCGTTACAAAAATGTATTGTAGATTGGCTTTTTGTTTTCCTAATTTGGGTTTCAACTAAGTTGTGCACATTGCATGTAGTTCTTCTTCTTTTGTTCTTTTTAAAAATTTTGTATAATAATCTTCTGTTAATATTTTATTTATTTTTTGGAATTAATCTTTTTAGTTATAGTTTACATTCATATTATTTTGTATTAGGTTCAGGTGTACAGCATGTGTTTAGATAATCATACATTTTACGAAGTGTTCCTCCTATATTTCCAGAAACCACCTGCACCATACATAGTGATTGGCTATATTTCCTATGCCTTACTTTATATCCCCATGACATATTCTAATTACCAATCTGTACTTTTAAAAAAATTCTCACCTGAGGATATTTTCCCATTGCCTATAAGTGCTTAAACTAACTGCTACAAAAACATAATGTGATACTGTTGTAGTGTTATTTTTTTTCTTGCAACAAATTCCATTTATAGTGAAATTCTAAGTTGAAGAATCAGTTGAAGCTAACCTAAAGAGAGATTACCTAAAGGTTTGTGAAGTCCACTGTCCTTAGGAATCCATGGATAAGACTTGCTCTGGCTAGGAAGAACCTAATTGGGCAAGCTCTTTGTAGATCAATCCTTCTCAAGTCTAGATGCTCAAAAAGTCATTGGAGCTGGGAAGCTTCCTTAAATATACCAATACTCAGACTCTATCCAGACCCATTAAAACAAAATCGCTGGGATTGTACCTGGACATTAACTTTTCTAAAAAGCTCCCTAGGTGATGTCAATATGCAGTCAGAGTTCAGAAGAAAATATTAATTTAGTACCAACTGGGCATTAGGGTTACTAACATTTCTAAATAAGATAATCAACCCTTTGTACCTACAGAATCCTATACAGTTGTGACCTCTTTCACTTAACCCTACATTCTACTCTGTCTTTGTTGGGGGAAAAAATTTTTTTAATTTAATAATGATTATATACTTAACTCACCAGATCTAGTTTCAAACTCATTCAGAAATGAATCCTCATTGACAACTTCAGAGAGGCCACTGAGAGATCCCAGGGCTGGATTTCAGGGAGTAAGGAGTCAGCATTGGAGGGGTTGTTTAGCAAGACACCAGGGACAGCATCAATGGAGGAATAGTCTACACCATTGTCCAGACAGGAAGTAAAGTAAGTCAAGAGATCAATGCCAAGAAAACTATCTTGAGGAGAAAATGAAGCTAATCATTTTTCTTTGACAAAGATTTATTGAGTACCTTTTGTGTTCTAGGTATTAGGGCCGACATTTTAGGTACAATCCTACTTTCCAGGAGCTGAGAGTTTAGGAAGGAGATGCCATCAAATAATTTCAAAATAACATGGAAAGTTATGAGCAGAATGAGGAAAAAAATACTTGGCCCAAGGTGATACATTTGAGCAGACCTCTAGAAGATTCAGTTGCCAGGAAAATGTTGCCCTCGGGATATGGAGTTTGAAATGGTGGAGACAGGTAGTTTATGATAAAGGCCATGAACCACATGAAGGTTTGGGGTGCCAGCTTTTAATGGGATGCCAGCTATGTAGCTCAGGGATGGCCCAGCCTTGAGTTGTTAAGCTGGATTGGGCGTCTGCAGAAAGTGAGGCCGGCAGAAAGGTCTTGCCTGTTTTGTTCACTTCCATTCTGTATTTTGCTCATCACATTGACAGGTGGGATTACTACTTTGCTAATTCAATTGTTTTGCTTCTATTTTGAAAATCTCCATTCATCTGATGATTGATTACAGGTGGCTATACACTGAGAAATGACAGAGAATAGCTTGGCCTCCCTTTGCTCCTTCCCTCAGTAAACAGAGTCCTGGAAAACCTTGGGGCTGCCTCAGGAAACGTCACATACTCTCTAAATAAGCAGCTGAAGGAAGGTGAAACATTTAAATTAATCTCCAGTGGAAACCTCAACCCACTTGTTATAGTCATTCTTGGCACAAAAGACCTCCCACATTGGCTAAAATACAAAATTGGTAAAATGCAGAACAGAAAGTTGGCATGGACCCTGTGGTGATCACCCTGTCCCGCTGACCCCCAGCCTTGGAATTCTGTCAAGACTTGGCTTCAAGGCGCATTCCTTTAGCCTTTGGTAGGCCGAGGTGTCCGGCTCTTGCACTGTGTACATGATTTAAAAAGAACTAAGAACAGGCTCTTAACAAACCACTGCTTTCTAAAGGTTAAATCTCACTGCTCCAAGTGTGACCGGGAAACGCAAATGTATTCCAGATCACTGAGCCCACAGGTGCAGAAGTTGAGTGCTGCAAATTTCATGTGCAGGCTGGCAGGGCCCTTTCTTTGAGTCTCCAGATGCACAGGGAATATTTTATGTACAGGAAGACAGAGGCTACACAGGGACAGCTGGGCTTCGGAGAAACAAAGTATGGACATGTGGTTAACTCTACCACAAATCCCCAGCTCCAGCCACCAACATAGGCGGGAGAAAGAAAGCATCCAGGGGAATTTCATCCACACATTCTTTCCAATAACATCGAGTGCTTACTATATATCAGACATTTCCCAAAAAATATTTTCCTGCCTGTGACAAAATTTCTCACACTAGATAAACATGTTTCTTGCCACTTAGAACTCATTATGCAATTCAGGGTGTGAGAACATTAGGCATACCATTTGCCCTGATACATCTCACCAGGAAAGTGATTTTATGACTTTCCTTTTCTCTAACTGACCTAGTTCATTTTCATAAGTGCCCTGGAGAGAAACATAGCTTGAGAAGTGGATTTCACAAAGGAAGCAGTCTGCATGAAGAGGGTCGGGAACTGTTTACTTGAAGTACCGTTGTTGATTTCTCTTGTGCCCAATGGTTATGATGCCAGGAGGCTATTGCCATGAAGAGTCATAGGTTTTCAAATTCTCCATGAACAAGAATGCTAATTATTTTATGAGAAAACTTGGTGACAATGATGACAGGGAAATAGGCTAAGGAAAATATTAAAGGAGGTAAAAAGAAAGAAAAAAACCCCCACAAGAATAACCTTAGAACTCTAAGGTCAGGAAAGGGTTCGGGGACATAGATATCAGGGTTTTGTTTATTCAGAGATATTTATCAAGCCCTTATTATTTTTAGGCCATGGTCAGTAGTAGGGATATAATACTAAGCAATAAGTCATCTTTCATGAAACTTTCATTATAGTGATGGAAGAGAGAAAACTGAAAAAATAAATAAAATGGCAAATGCTGAGTTAGAGGAGGTAGTAAGGGGGATGTGTGTACTTGTCTTGGGGTAGGTATTAATTTGTTTAACACCTGGAAAATACACCCTAGAAGAGAACATTTAGGCAGAACCCAATCGTTAAATGGAAGAGTCATTCTTTGAGCAAACAGAGCTGATTCTTTGACTTTCTCATTATTTCTGTTCCCAGCCCAAGAGATGAGCTGGTGTACCCTTCATTTCAGTATCTTCAGTTTCATTACTCATCAGCATCATGCTGCCGATGAAGTGTAAGGGAACATCTAATTTTGGGACCAGCGGGACTAAGACACAGAAAGACTAGTACCTACCTTCAGTGTCCTCCTCTGACCAAGTCCCAGACCACTTGCTCTGTTTTCCAGGTGGTTCTGAGTCATTCCTGATTCTTCCAAAAATATCAAGAAACCTATCCAGAGCATGTGCTCCAATATCTTCAAAACAATGGCATTAAATTTGTTCATTTAGATCAGGGGTGGGGAACCTTTTTTTTTTGCCAAGGGCCATTTGGATATTTATAACATTAGTGGTCCATACAAAATTATCAACTTAAAAATTAGTCTGCTATATTTGGTCAAACATTTAATTAACTCGCCCCTAATGCCTTGGCAGGGCCAAACTATATGATTTCGCAGGCCTTATATGGCCTATGGCCGATGGGCTGGACATGCCCCACCCCTGATTTAGATCAAGGAATTAGAAAAGAAAAATATTAGGAAGCTAGCAGACTTGCCTGATTGGGTATAATTCTTTGGGGGAGTAGGGGAGTGGATAGTTTCTCTCCCCCCCCACCTCTTTACATTGAATTTTTGAGGTATTCTCATTCTACTATCAACAACATGGAAGAAACAGGATTTAATCCTCTTACTCAAATGTTCTTTATTAGAGCAAGGAGATCTGTTTACCTTCATGCTAAGTTCATACTTCACACCTTCAGAGATATTTATCTGAAGGGTCCATGGGTTTACCATTTAGAGTTTGGCTTTGGCTAGCCATGACCTGACCAGTATCCCAAACTTGAGGGCAGGGGTAACCACCCCATATGAAATACCATGGTGCCTGACAGACTTCCTAGGCAGCTCGTACACCTTTCTCTCTGCATTACCCCTTCTCAGGTATATCTAACTTACCTTCATTTCCTTGGGAATTTGGGGGTTGCCCCACCATAGGTCTTCTGTCCACCCACCAGTTCAACAGGAGCTCTTGGCCTTTGACACTTCTGCACACATTCCAACTAAACACCATCACCTAGTTGCCTCTTTGCATATCTGAAAATATATTGGAAACTTTTCAAATAAAATGAAAGAATTTACCAATGAAAGAGGAATTACGGAAGATGAATAAACCCAAAGCACCATGATTCTATTACGTAGGTAATGCTCATTGGGGAGTAGAGATGGGAGCCCGCACAGATCTAGAAATAAGAGGACTGCATCCTATTCTCCAGATTCACCTCAATGTTCTCCAAGCCTCCTTTCCTCTGAAGAAGTGAGTGTCTGTTACAGTGTATCGATCAACCTTCCACATAGGCCCCAGATAGTCAACAAAAATTCATCAATTGCCAAGAGTATATGGACATGATGACATGGCCAGAATACATTTTATCTTTATTGGCTTCTCTGTAGAGATTTAAAAAATAAAACATAAAATCATTGATCCTGCTCAAAGAAACTTACCATTTCTGATAGGAATATCCAACAAATGCCTGGAATTCATGTTGGAACACCAAGAAAGAAATGTGTAGCTGCTGTCTATCATTTAGCTCATGGATGGATGGTCTGTCTCCTTCAACACGACTTCCTTAAATAAAATTGACTCTTGTGAACCAGCTGTAATGGCACATCTTCCATAAAGCCTTGTATGATTCCCTCCTCCAAAGCTTAGAATTGCCTTTCTTCTGAACACCCAGCATGTACTCTGCTTCTGTTGGGAGTCAATTCATAATTAAGCGTGGAGGACACACCCTCTGAGAAGAATAAAAGAATAGCAATAAAAACAATAAATGCTCTTTACTGAGAACTTATAAGCTGGCCAATACAATATCTTTTTACAGTATCTCATTTAGTGTTAACACTATTAGTATTAGTTTCAAAATGATTATGTAACTCATCAGAATCACACATTCTAACCCATCCCTGTTTCAGTCCAAATTCCTTGCTTTGATCACCAATGCCTCCTGACATTTTTCAAATTACTCTTCTCTCCTCCCATCCTGCCAGCCTACATTCTGGCCACCACACCACGTCCGTACACTCTTGACAATTGATGAATTTTGGGGATTGCACCAGGGGACTTCATCCCTCTCAACTGCTTAGGTGAGATGATATTGAAGACCACTTTTTTTTTAAAGACCACTTTTTGATCAGATCTGTCTTATCGCATCTACTGAGTTTTATACCTCTGTAGAGGAGAAACTGTACCTTTTCACCTCTCTGCTGTCTCCCCCATACACCATCACTGTGGAGCTTAGAACAATGTCTTGCTCTTATCATTTCTGAATGAGTTTTTTAATAACATTTTAATAAATAGAAGAACATTAACTAGAATAAACAGATTATATAAGTGAAATATAAAGTGCAAGTGATAACATTTGTGGGCAAAGAGGGGCTTCCTAGAGGAGGTGACTTTTTTTATTTCTTTTGGCTGGAAGAACACTTATTAAGTGGTGATGAAGGTGAAAGGCAACCTATTGGGAAAAATCGCCTAATCATCTGAAATAAAGCATTTCTTGATGTTAATGAGAAATGATGGTACTGATAGGTTTCTTATGACCATAGAACAGAATAGCAAGAAAGTTTAATTTTGGGAATTTCTGTTTTCCATCCCAGGATCACTTCAGTCTTGAGTTTTTACTTGCATCCCACTGGATGCAAGTGGATGAAGGTATGTGCTAAAAATAGGCCCCTAATGTTTTCCTTATAATTACAGCACACGTCAGAAGAGACTAATGACCCCATCCCACACTGTTTTCTTTTCATTTCATTTGGCCTCAAACAAATAAACCTGATAAATATTATCAGAGTTACATATGCTCATTAAGGGTTATAGTCAGTGGCTATGTTTGTTTTACTGTGTAATAGACGATGAAACCATGGCCATGAGTGGAATAAGCTGGAATGGTTTTCATATTTTCCCATCACAACACGGAAGACTTGCTCATTGTATTTTCACTGGCTTGTATTCTAAATAGAACAGCTTAATAAAGCACTTATTCATTTTGACATGTCTTAAAGCAGTCCACATTCACATCTTCTGATCTAGTTTAATGATACATGCTAGATCTTTGAAAATGGTTCTTAAGTATAGCACTAAATGTTAAGTATTTTCAGTGGCTACACAACTAGTGTGATGGCTTCAAATACAAAAGAGTATTTTTAATAACTTACCAATTCACCATAATTGAGGATTTTCTTGGTAATAATTTTATGGATTAGAGGACAAAATTTGACTCATGCTATATCAAACTGACATTATAAAAAGTCAAAGTATACTCTATTGGTCTAATTTTTTTTATTTATGTATTTATTTATTTATTTATTTATTATTACTAGAGGCCCGGTGCACAAAAATTTGTGCACTCGGGGTGCGGGGGGAGGGGGGTCCCCCAGCCCGGGGTGCTGGGAGGCCTATTACCCTTTTACTATATAGGATAGAGGCCTGGTGCATGGGTAGGGGCTGGCTGGTTTGCCCTGAAGGGTGTCCTGGATCAGGGTGGGGGTCCCCACTGGGGTGCCTGGCCAGTCTGGGTGAGGGGCTGAGGGCTGTTTTCCGGCTGGCGAGTGACTAAAGCTTCCAACCGCTCCTTGTTTTCTTCTCTCTTTTTTTTTTTTTTTTTGGCCAGCTTTAGCTCTGGGGCCTTGCTGCTGAAAACATAGATACAATGTTGCGGTCCGAGCCCGGCTGAATGGAAGCCCTTTTCTGGGGTTTTGTTTAGCTTCTTATTTGCAACATAGTATATAGTTGCTTAGAGTTGCAACTGAGAGGCTGGCAAGTGAGGCGGTGAATGTTGGAATCTGCTGCAAGCAAGCCTCCCTGCTCGCTTCAGTGCCTGGCTGCCGGCCGCCATCTTGGCTGACAGTTAATTTGCATAAACTCACTGATTAGCCAATGAAAAGGGTAGCGGTCGTACGCCAATTACCATGTTTCTCTTTTATTAGTGTAGATTATTATTATTATTATTTTTAAGATTCCAGGCTAATAAATGAAAATAACCATTGTAATTATGTCCTTATAAAAATACCACACATTTTAATAACAGATTCTCATGGCTTTGATATTTTAAAGGAGACTTAAAAATAATAAGTCTTCCATAAATTCTTACAGAAATGGTAAAATTGTATCTGTGATTTGACTATCTAAAAAGTTCCTATCCCCTTTTTGCTATAATCCATACTTCCGTCAACAGAGTGATTTTCTAAAATATAATCTGATCACGTCACTCTCATTTGAAACCCTTCAGTAATTCCCTATAAACACAATCCAAATGCTTTTGCATGAGATAAATGGCTCATATATCTCATATCATGGCCTACGTTAACTGTTTTAAATTCTCCTTTCACCCTTTTTTCACATTCCCTCCTATGTAACTCACAATCACCCTAAACTTCCTGTCTTGAAACTTGCAGGCTTTTACTTTTCAACCTTCACATACCCTTCCCATTATCTTCTGGGTAAAATTGTTTTCATGATGACTCCACTCAGATATAACTTCTGAGATTTTTTTTTCAGATTTATCCAAAACATACAGTTATCCTCTTCTCTGTGCTCCTCTAGTACAGTCTCTAGGCATTTATAATGACATTTCCATCACCCTGCATTTTCATGTTTTAATGTCTACTCTCCCTCCGCCCCCCACAAGAGGATTTTGTCCTTTTTTTGCAAGAAAAAACTCAAGACTGATACAATCCCTGGCCCCAAGGAGATGTGATATAAATGTCCACTTACAGAACAATTGAATAATCAAATCACACCCTGCTCCTCCTGGAGAAAGAACACACCCACAGTTTCTGCCTTTTAATGCTCTGATGCTAGTTGCAGTTTTGGACAGGAGTTCCAGACTGGTGCCAGGGATATGCTTCAGCAATAGTGTCCAAATGGCTTTTAGTTTCCAGGTAAAACCACATATGCCCAAGATAATATCAGGAGTTATTTGAACAACCACTCCTCATTTTGTCTCCATAAATATGGTGAACACGTATACTTTCTTTGAAAATGTTCCTTTGAGTTTCTGCTGAGGTGTATTCATTTAGAAGAACAAACGGTAATTAGCATGTCACCAACAAGACAGCAGGAATTGTATGTTTGGCAGCCAGTTCCACAGGGAAACAGGCCTGGGTTTAGTTTCTAAACAAACTTCAGGAATCTGATTTGGTGGGAGAAGTACAATCTTACAGGGAAATCTGCATAAGAGCAAAGAAAACAATCACACTTGGTAGTGAAAATGGTTCCCCCAACATCACCAAAGACACTCTACGGTTATATACTCAATTCCATTTTAAATGGTAGCCATTGGAATACAGTTAAAGAAAGAAAATTACATAAATGGGAGGAACTTTAGAGATGATTTTGTCAATACCCTTTATTATTTAGATGTGGGCATAATTGCTAAGAAACAAGTCCTACTTGCCTAACCTGTTTGGGATACAGTGAAAACTTCAAGTGAAGGTAATACACAGAGGCAGCAGTGTGATAGAGTGTTCAGGCCATCAATTCTGGAGTCAGATAAGGCTGGGTCCATCACTTACCATCTTTATGGCCATAGACAAGTTATTTACTTTCGTTGAGGCTCAGTTTTTTCACTATTAAAAAACACATACTACTACTTGTACTACTACTTTTTTAGATGGTGTGATCAGGATGAGAGATTCTACATATGGAGCATGCCTAAAAAAATAGGAGTCCTCAATAACTGATGGATATTGAAATAGGGAGATATAAATCATGTTTGGAATTGACTTCCTGTCATTTGAGGCTACAAAGAGCTCTCTGAGGAAGGAAGAAGGATCGCCTTCCACTATGGAAATTCTAAAGGGCAAGTCCCTGTCTACAGAGAGGTTGAACTCACCAGGATAAACAAAGGGATAAAAGTAAACAGAAACTCCAATGGGGCAATAACATTGCGGCACTACACATAAATATAATGAAACGAATGGGAGAAAATAATGAACCAGGTTGAACTCATCCAATCAGGACCCTTGCCTAGGGCTCTGAATCTAGACTGGACAGGCCACAGGGGCACCACCCAGTGCCTTTATCAGGCTCCTGCCTGCCTGCATTCAGTGAGAGGCTCCCACTGCCCAGGCTTCCTTAGTCCCTACATGTGCTCTGTGCCTGATGTTTCTGGGTGCTCTTTGATATCCTCCGGCAAATTCATTTTTTGTTGAGAAATTAAATATATTAATTTCTGCTATTTCTGACTAGTAAGATGCTCATTATAAATATAATTATAATAGAGGCAGGCCAAGGCTTTCCAACCAATTTACATGCCTTTGCTAATACACTGTGCTATAACACCTCTTCCGTTATAACTACGGCTTAAATTTCTGTGTTCATAGAGAAAGAGGAGTCTACAAAAATGGGAAACTATGGATGAACCACAAGTTTACTTTAAGTCACAAGATTAAGCAACTGTATACACAGACCTAGGACAGGAGGCATTTCTGTCTACACTGAGTTTAAGGGCCCTGTTCTATGGGCAGCAAGGACGAGCAAGGGGGCAGATGCCTAAAAAATCCAGTCCTACTAATCGAGAGCCAGTTACAAAAGAAGTGGTCCTGTAGTGCAGGCATAACTTTGTGCTAAGTAACCAGTGATTTTCCAATGTTTTTAGTTGGAGGGAAATATATGACAGATGTGTTGGCTCTAGAAACAATAAAAACAGCTCCTTAAATAACCAGGAAGGAGGTGGGGGAGAAGATAATACACTACAGAATAAATCAGTATGGAGTGGGCAGGACTGTCTGTTATGGTTGAGGGTACCAAGGGCATGATGTGTTCAGTAGCAGTAAACAAGCTGGGAGTGAGCAGGCCTTGGATCATAAGTATTAACCAAAGTACACAGTCCCACCCTAAGGGAAGATGCTATTCAGCTAGAGGAAAACAAAGGGATAAAAGTAAACAGAAACTCCAATGGGGCAATAACATTGCGGCACTACACATAAATATAATGAAAGGAATGGGAGAAAATAATGAACCAGTAGCCTGTGCTGAGTTCCAGTATGACAGTGGATCTCAATATCTAGTGCTCATCAGAATTATCAGAGGCTCTGGTTAAAAGTGTACATACATCCTTGGGTCTCTTGCCCAATAGATGCTGCCATAATGGTATTTGTATGGCACCTGAGTTTTATTTTTTGAACAAGTTTGATGATGCTTCTAATGCAAGTAGCATTTCTCATTATATTCCAGAAGAGTTTAACAAGGTTTCTTAGTTTCAATAGGTGAAATACCAAGTCATATTGTCCCAGGATGATACGCTTAAGACTAACACACCTGACATCACAGCATTGTGAACAATCGGAGTGAATTAAAGTCATTTATGAAAATTCTGATTTTCAAGATAGACTTGTTATCTGGTGATATGTACAACCCACTGGTAATAATGACCATACCTGAGCTTTCACTGTCGGCCAGGCACTGTTAAGTGCTTTACATGCATTTAAAAAGTTTGCTCTTCAAAGCAGTTCTATGAGTTTGTTTTGTTATTATTCCCATTTTGCAGAGGAAGCAACTGATAAACAGAGGATGAGAATCTTGGGCGTCATGGACACTGATGGTTTATTTTGTGTCAACTGTGAGGCACCTAAACACTTGGGCAAACATTACTCTAGGTATGTCTGTGTGGGTATTTCTGGATGATGTGAATGAACCTTTGAATTGGTAAACTGAGAAAAGCATATTACCCTGCCTAATGTGGATGGGCCTCATCCAATCAATTAAAAAACATTCAGGACCAAAAGGCCAGTAAGAGAAAACTTAGTCTGCCTGATTACTGAGCTGGGACATTGATCTGCTCCTGGCTTTGGGCTGGAAACTACAACTTTGTACTGGTTCACAGGCCTTTGGGGGACTCAACACAGGAAAGATGGTGCCTGTCTGCCAGTTTTGTGGGAGGAGGACTCAATACAAGGACAATGGCAGCTGTCTCTCCAGCCTTCATGTTGAAGCCACACAACTCAATTTCTATATTTGTGCCTCTGGCACTTCCTGAGCCTCTGTTTCTCCACAGGATCCTAAGGGGAATACCTGTGAGCAAGTGAGTCTGTGTGTGGGCCCTTTAAGAGGATGCCTAGGTTTTCAGCAGCCTTCTCTCTCACGTAGATGCATAGAATCCCCATAGATATTTCACAGCCAGATATTGGCGGGGGGGCTCTTCCTGGCACTAGTGCTCTAGGTTGGGGACCGTGGTGTGGGGCTTGGACCCCTTGATCTTCAGGGGGGACTTCTGCAGCTGAGATATCCCTCCTGATTCTCAACTGCCACATGTGGGCATGGGGACAGCCTGTTTTGAGTGCCTGCCCCTCCTACCAGTCCTGACATGGCTTCTTCTTTATATACGTCGTTATAGGACTTCTGATTGCCTAGTCTTCGGATGGTTCTTCAGGTTGATTGTTCTATAATTTAGTTGTAATTTTGATGTGGTCATGGGAGGAGGAGAACACAATGTTTACCTACTAAGTCATCTTGACTGGAATTCTTTCATTCTTTCTCATTGCTTAAAGTAAAATGAAGAGAGACATAAGTTGAAGAAACAATCATTAAGCAATAAAGAACCAGAATTTGAAGGTTTAGAAAGTTCTCGGCCCCAATGAAAAAAATGAGAAAACTTGTTCTGAAGAGAACACTAAAGAGATGGCTGAATGACCATTTAATAAGAGATTGTAAGTTTGACTCATGAACTTTATCAGTCATCTCAACAGAAGCCAATAAAGATGAGACTATACTATCAGTGACACTGCCACTTTGAACTAAAGGGGACAGAGAAGGTGGGACAGGCTGAAGGAAGGTATTAGACTTCTTGAATTTCACAGGATAGAACCATAGCATTATTTGGCTGCAGACTTGCATTGTTTTTCAATAAAAGAAAAAAATATTCAAAAGGCAATTTAGAGATTATCACAGTTGCCACTCTGACCACAGACCCAGAGTGCACAGGCCTGGGCAATACGCCTGACATTACCTGATTTTAAATGTCAGCACTGCCACACAGGGTGATCCTTGCAATGAACCACATGGTTGGAGCCACTCTGGTGAGCCATGGAGTTGATGCTGCCACCCCAGCGGGTCTGTAGGGTAGAACATCAAGAGGATTATTCTTGAGCTTTAACAACTAATGGAACTTGCCTTGCTAGGTTTTGAACGTGCTGAGGATCTATCACCTCTTTTTTCCTTCTAATTTCTTTCTTTTGGAATGTGACTCTACCTTCTGCTTCACTATTGTATTTTGGAAGCATATGGCTTGTCTATGGTTACAAAGTCACACTGGAGAAGAATTTTCCCTCAAAATGAATCATACCTTAAATATCAGCCATATCTGATTTAGGTGGTATTTATATAAGACATATATTAGACTTCAGAGTTAATGCTGTAATGGATTAAGACATTGAGGTTTGTTGAAGGAGAATAAATATATTTTGCATGTCATAAGAACATTATTTTGAGGGGGCAGGGGCAGAATGCTATGAACTAAATGTTTGTGTCTTCCAAAAATTTATGTGTTAAAGCCTTAATCCCATTGTAATGGTATTTCCAAAAGGGGGCATTTAGGAGGTAATTAGGGTTTCATGAGGTTCTGAAAGTGGGGCCCTATTGATAGGATTAGTGCCCTTATAGGAAGAGGTACCACACTATTCTCTCTCTCTCTCTCTCTCTCTCTCTCTCTCTCTCTCTCTCTTTCTCTCTCCCACATGAGTATGTGAAAACACAATGAGAAGGTGGCCATCTACAAATCAGGGAGAAAGCTCTCACCAGAACTTGACCATGAGTTCACCCTAATCTCAGGTTTTCAGACTCCTGAATTGTGAGAAATAAATTTTTATTATTTACCATACATTGTCACCTAATCTACAATGTTTTGATAAGGCAATGAAGCAGAATAAGACATATATAGGAAATGGTAGGGCTGGGATTTGAAACCAAAAGTCTAATTTGAAATCTTTCCCTTGACCAACTACTCTACACTTTCAGCGGTCCTTTTCTCCCAAAACATATCTCTAGAGTAAGTTTTACATGGATTCTTAAAGTGTTTCACTCTCTCATGTTCCCTTTATACCAATGGATAGAGGAAAGTGTGACTTGATTGAAGGTTCTGGGTGCCTGGAGTTACTCTTTCTTCTTAAAACATCTCTGAGTATGAGGCAGAAATCCCCCACTCCCATGAAACTGTATAGAGAGGCCACCAAGGGAAAGGGCAACAGAATCTCTCATGTCTAGACGATTTGATCATGTTACCAACACTTGTGTCAGAATTAAGTTTCACTAGATGCAACCTGGTCTCCAAGGGTACTGCATGACCACTGGATGGTCTTTAGATTAACATGTATAATATGTCAGGTTCACAGATAGTTTTGGGGCCAGGTCTGAATCCCAGTAAAGAGTTAGTAATTGGTTATAGTGTAGGAATCGCACTTCTTTCATATAAGAGGGAAAAAGGGTCCCAAGGATGTCTGCTTGTGGATGTCTTAGAGCTTGAAAATGGGAAATGCTAAGGGAGAAAGCAAGTAAATAACGTTCCCTTGCAGACGTGGGGTTTAGTGTATATGGAGGCTAAGGCAAAGGGCCATGCCGGACTCAGTGCCTCATTCTGCATAGGAATACACTGGTCACTTTGAAGCCTTTTGGTTCTATTTGACTTGGGAGAAGTGGCAAATACCATGGGAATCAGAGAACAAGGCCAATAAGAATAACTTTGTTATATTTCTCTATCAAGAACAATATCCCGATGACAGGGATTGATTTTTGTTTTGGGTCAGAGCAGCAGCCTTATAAATTCAGGGCCCCTCCTGCCGCATAAACCTCATGCAACTTGTCACCAAAGAATACCTTAAGAAATGTTAAAGCTCTAACACCGTCATATTCTTTTTCTGTGGATACATATAGAACTGGGTAAATGAGAGAGCACATGTAATTGGCTTTATGAATTTGCAAAGACACATGCCAGACTTTAAATAATGTACCTGAAAAATAAGAGCATGCATAAATGAAAACTGACATTGCCACTCTTTTTAGTGGTAACATATCTGTCCTGTTCTTTTAAGTTTGCAGCTAGCATACTCTGGAAATCAGATCAGCAGCTCCTTTTTGCAGATGGCCTATTGCATTTGCTATTATTATTGATATCACAACCTGTTCCCTTTTCTCTATCTCCCAGCAGCAGCCAAAGTATCAACTTAAAGGTCTTTGAAAAAGCAAATCCACTCAAGGCTCTTAGTCTGTAGTTACATGTGTATTCAGGCCTCCAACTCACACTCACTCCATCCTGACAAGTGCAGAAGGTGAAAACATTGCTAGACAGTCTGTTTCTGAGAGGGATCAACCTGTTGCTGAAAGATTTATCATCAGGGAACTGTGGGATAGGAGAAGGCCTTTATTTGAACCAAAATTGGTCACTCAGAGTTCATTTTGTAATCTGATCATTTATTTATATTTTATGTGCATTCTACCAAGAAGAGGATGCATGTGGGACCATTACCTCATTGAATGTGGTGTGGTCAAGTGACTATATTATTGGATGGCCCATTAGAGACTGTAGTATGCAGCTCATTTGCATGTTGCTTTAACCCTTTAGGTTCTTTTCACATCCACTGCAAATGAGATCATGAGACAGTTCTTGGTTTGAGCAGACACATGTCCCATGCACATACATATCTTTCCCCAACCACTTATGAAAGAGAACATGGGTGATGAGAAGTAACAAAAGACCTGAAAAAAAAATCGAAGTATGGCTCATAGGAAAAAAGATTCTTCTTGTAAATATTAATGACCTATGTTCACTAGATCAATTCAATGACATGAACCTTACTAATGAACAGGAAAGGTAATCACAGCTTGGCACTGTTCTAAAAATTATAACAACACCTTCTATGTACACGCATGCCTGTCAGAGTGTGCTTGTTACATTTTCTCACTTAATCTATGGATATTTTTATTCTTACTTCACAGATGAGGTAATGGAGGTCTAAGGAATGAGTTGCCTGAAGTCATAGCCCAGAGCTGGGACTCAAGGCCATCTTTGGGTGCTAAGACATGTTTTTCATGGTCTCTAAAACCACATCCAGAGGCTACTGAGGGCAGCAGGAGACAATTTTGAAAGAACCTGCTTGCCATTTCCACTCACTCTCTCAAAGTCAGGTGGACCCACCTCAGATTCCCTGGTTAAAAATTACTCCCTTTCTCTGAGAATGACCATCAGTACATTGGGTAAGCCCCCACTGATGACCCTCCGCCAGCAGAACCCCTAGTCATGACTGATTTACATAGGATAGGAAAGACACTTGATCCTGGATTGGTCATTCAGATTGGAGCAAGGTGACACCGATTTGGAGTTTATTTAAGGCAGGTCTGTGAGAGGAATATCCATAACCCATTTTTGCTGAATCTCTTTTTGCTCAGAAGCTACTTTTATTTCCATCCATTTAAGTCTTGTCTGGAATTTTCCAAAATCCAGAAGATATGGAAGATAGGTTCATTCTCAGCCAAGTTCTTTCTTGCCTTCCTTTCCCTCTGCATCTCAGGGTGGCTGCACAATATAGTTCTGACCAAAGAGATACAGCCACAGCTCTCTGAGCCAGAGTTAATGGTTCCAAAATAAAATAAAAAAAGAGGTTCTCTTCCCATTTCCTGCTAACTTGGAAGCAGATGTTATGTCTAGAGGTGCAGAAGCCATATAGAAAACATAAAAAAGGCTACAGAATTGAGAGATTATTGAATCAGGAGACTATCAGCTCTGAACAGCCTACCTCTCGATTTTGTGACATATATAGAAAGAAAATACAAACATTAGTGTAAGCCCCTATGAGTTTCGTATACTTATAAGTAATGCAATCTTGATCTCCTTTTAAGCATCCTTATCTGACTTAAATGATTTGAACATCTCAACTATGACATGGGTTCCAAAGAAGTCATACACATATACAAATCCAGAAGGACACACTGTACACATGAGGAGGACAGTCCTTGAGATGACCACTTCCAAATGTTCCATCCTTTACAGAGTAGAATTGAATAAAGGTATCCTGGTCAGGTTTCTTTAGGTTATCTGAAGGGATATGTATCAAAAATCTTGGGTAAAGAAGATTATTTCAAAGATAGAAAAGATATAGAATGATTTTAAAAATTGACCAGATGCCTATAAACAGTTTAGATTCCACTTATTACTCATTCATTCATTCATCATGCAACAAATATTTATTGTCTACCTATAGCAATGTCAGGTACATGGGTAACATGGTAAGTATTATTTACCTGCTTTCAGAAAACTAATGTATATATCAAGGCAGAAATTCAGCAACTATTTTTATAAAATTTGATGAGCATTTGGATAATTGGAATATGTATAAGTTTCAAAGAAAAATGGAAAAGTAGCTCAGCATAGTTAAAAAATGGAGTGTGCATATCTGCTTTATTATCATTATTATTGTTGTAGAATTTGTGTTTTCTCAAGAGATTTGAGAGTGTTAGTTTGGAACAAGCCATCTCAAAGGTGATGGGATTCCTTCCTGTCCACCATAGTGGCTATCTTTGGAATATTTACATAACTGTGTTAGTCTGCTCAGGCTGCCATAACAAAATACTATAGGCTGTATGGCTTTAATAATAGAAATTTATTTTCTCATAATTCTGAGGGCTAGAGGTCTCAGATTAAGATCTGATTAGGTTGGTTTCTGATAGGACCTCTCTTTCTGATTTGCAAACAGCCACTATCTTGCTGGATCTCTTTTCTTATAAAAGCACCAACCCTACCAAATTAGGCCTTACCCTTAAGATCTCATTTAACCTTTATCACCTCCTCTCAGGCCCTATCTCCAAATACAGTAACTTTGGGGATTAGAGCTTTAATATATGAATTTACAGTAGGGACTTGGATGGACACAAAAATATTCAGTCTATAACAATGACTAATTCTGTCTGCCTGGTTTACTTAAAGCAGGTCTGTGAAAGGACTGTCCACCAGGGTAGTAGTAGAGCAATGGTGCTCAAAAGGTTCTCCACAAAATGAGGAAGAAAAATAGGACCACTATTTTCACATAGCTCTTCAGGCACTCCGGAGTTTTCTTTTAAGCATTCCAGTATAAAAGGATAAGCTTCCCCGGTATGGAGACAAAAATTAGCCAACCAGAGAGCAGTAGTTAGGGTCTCCTTCTGCAGAACTCAGATCATTCACTTCCAGGAGAGACATATCTAGATAACAGGTCATTTCCATGGATCTGCTTCCAATGCCAGGAAACACACAGGTACACCAGAGAGAGCCAATGCTAGGGGATAAAGGAGACGGGGCTCCAGGTGGAATACAAAATGTTGCCTGTTAACCTGTAGTCGGGTCTCAGACATATAAATAAAAAGCAAGGACTTTACAGGTGATTCTCTAATTGAGTCCAGACCCAGAAATTTGTATTCTCTTTAACAGAAGAGGAAACTGAAAAGAAGTGAGTATACCAAAGTCAAAGGAAGAGCCTGAGTTTCCCAAGCCCCAAACCATAGGCATTAGCCATGACCGGGATTCATGCACCAGAGTCCTACCCCCGGACGCCTGGATCTAAGGACAAACCTTTCCTAATCTTTTATTTCTATGATGGTTCAGTCTCGCTTTTAATTGTGTTAGCGACTGCTCAAGGGTCCTCTTCTGGGATTTCCCTATATATTAAAGACAACATACCTGCAAAGAAGAGACACAAGCTTTCAGCCTCAAAATTCAGATTGGCATAAGCCAAGAGCCCCAGGGATTGGTAGTAAAGAATAAGAATTGCATATTTCCACATCTGTTTTCAATAAAATTTATGTCAAATAATTTTATTTGACAAAAGCAATCCAAAGAATGACTTTGTTTTATTCAAAATGTCTTGAAATGTCATTAAAATTCACCTAGAAGCACATAAACACAACATACCACCTGTCTATAGTGTTAGATCAAAGGAGAATATAGGGGCCTGGGCCTCATGAATAGGAAGAGACTTGACCTACTGCAACCAGAGAGAGGCCATGTTGTTGCTTTTCTTAGCATTTCTGTTCCCACCCAACCTGGGGCAAGTGATCTATTTTCAGCTTGACACCAATCAGGAAATGGCTCAGCTACAATACCCTTCCTGTTAATGCAAATGAGACATAGCCTTGGAAAAGCAGAGAACACCAGCATGAGCCTGAGTATCAGATGAGCAAAGTCATTTTTGGGCTGGCAAGGGAGAAGCGATAGCCATGTTACAGAGCACAACTGAGAAAGCAAACCTGCAAGGGCAAGTTTCTAGAAGGCAATTTAGTAACATGCACAGAAAGTGTACAGCAGTGCACACTCTTTGCTTGGGTAATTTCATTTCTTTGAATTTACCATCAGGGTATTTTAAAATGTATAAGTAAGAATGTTTATTATTGGGAGATGCCCATCAGTCTCTTGTGCTTCTACACGTCTTGCAGGGCGCCCCAAGAATGCAACGGCCTTACCACTCTTTACCCAGGCCATTGTTCAGGCTTGTGCTTCAAGCAAGTGACCTTGAAGGATGAACTAATGTCTTCTTTCGGGGCGAAGAGCAGGCTTGCTTACGACTTACATAGAAAAAGTAGATTTCATAAACTCAGTATTCCTCAGCTGCAATGCAAACCCACCATGTGCACAGAATCCATCTGGGCCTATGGAATCACTACTGTGAAATTTGGGGGCAAGGGAACCGAAAGCTCTGACCTAGGAGTCTTATGTCTTCTGCCAACATCCATAACACAGTAACAGGCTTAATTCTGAGCTGGCAAGTTGGATACAATCAAATTTTAAATCTGACACTTAAGACAGCATTGTTGTTTTAAAAAACGAAACTAAATGTTATCCAAGGAGAAAAATGATTAAATCAATTATGGTCCAGACACATACAAAAGGTGGTGCAGACATTTCAAAGGACTTCGGAATGCATATTTACTGATGTGGAAATAACATAACTATAGTTTTCAGTGGAAAAAGCAGGTAATAAAGAAATATGAATAGATCTACCTTTATAGAAACACATAGATATTTCACAGGTGTATATGCACAATATTTCTAGATGGTCCTATAAAAAAAATGTCAGCTGGAGCAATCTCTAGTTGATGGACTTAGGAAAGAGTTTTATTCATTCCTCTTCTTATTTGTATGGTCTCCTCTTTTTTATGTAAACTTTTAATACTATAGTCCATCATTAATGATTGCTAAATTTTACTCATTTTTTGTGTTTCCAACATGTAATTCATGTAAGTGTTCCTGTTCATTGGAATCATGTATTCCAAAGCTGTAAAAGATCTTAGAGAGCCTTTAATTTGAACTTTCAGGTCTGTAAGTTAGGTGAAGAGAATGGCCTGCCAATAGCTGGTGGAGAAGAGCAGGTACACACCTTTGGAATGAGATAATTTGCTCTTTTGTTTTTAAGAGTTTCTACTTTCTCCTGGTCTCCTCTTTCTATTGTGAATATGCATAACAACTAATAATTATACTTGAAAAGAACTGCCAGAAAAAAATATGACAAAATATTTGTACATACAAGGGAAAATTGCAAAAAGAAGTAATGTTCCTGATAGAACACAGCTTTTCATGCAGTATGGATGGTGACTCACAGAACCTCAATGAGGAGAAATAATGGAAAATTTCTTTATTAGACACAATCTTCTTAGAACATTTGAAGATGAGTATCAGAACCTACTCTTTAGAATCTTAGATGCTAAATATGCTAGTATGTTCATGGATAATTACAATCTGTATTAGCTATTGTAAATACAGCCAGCAGGTCCTCAAATAACGTCATTTCTTCATTCAATGTTTTGTTATCACATTGATGAAAAAAAAATGATTCCCAGTGTAGAGTTTTCAAGTTCTCCTCATATCTGTATGGGTTTTCCCCAGGAATTCAGGTTTCCTCCCACATCCCAAAGATGTGCATGTGTAATGAACTAGAGTGTCTAAATGGTCCCGGTCTGAGTGAGAGTGTGTGTGGGTATGAGTTTGCTTAGCAATGGAAGTTGTCCTATAGAGGGTGGGTTTCCCACCTTGCACCCTGAGCTGCTGAGATAGGCTTGGCCACCATCAACCATGAACTGGAATAAGCAGGTTGGAAAAGAATTATCTCACTTGTTTTTATTAATCTTTCTAAAATGTATGTGTAGCTTACATTTATTTCAATGTTTAGTATTAGAAGAGTTTGGGGTCTTTATTTAGAAGTTTGGTGATTTTGTGCCCGGAAATATGTAATAGGAACTTATTCCTGTTTATATCAATTAGCCCATGGTAAAATGTTTCACTTAAAGTCGCAGTTTCCAAGAACCTATTGATGACATTGAGGACTCATTCTAATGTTGCAATGAATATGGAATTGCAAGTATCTTTTTCATTTCCTGTTTTTCTTTCCTTTGGGTATATACCCAGAGGTGGAATGGCTGGGTCATGTGGTAGCTATATTTTTAATTTTTTGAAGAACCTTCATTGTTTCCCATAAGGACTGCTCCAACCAATAGGGCATAAGTTTTCTCTTTTCTCAATATCCTCACATACACTTATCTATTGTCTTTCTCATGGTAGTCATTTTAATAGGTGTGAGGTGATATCTCTTTGTGGTTTTGACTTGCATTTTGCTCATGGTTAGTGATGGTGAGCACCTTTTCATCTACTTGTTGGCCATTTTTCTTCTTTAGAGAAAAAGCTATTCAGTTCCAGTGCCAATTCTTAAACCAGATAGTTTGTTTTTTGATATTAAGTTGTGTGAGTTCTTTATATATTTTTGATATTAACA
>NW_005354489.1:0-593 GCF_000412655.1 Myotis brandtii | reverse complement strand
CTCCTGCATTGGGTGCATATATGTTTATCAGGGATATGTCCTCTTGTTGTATTGATCCCTTCAGTATTATGTAGTGGCCTTCCTTATCTCTTGCTATGGCCTTCACTTTGAGTTCTATTTTCTCTGATATAAGTATTGCTACCCCAGCTTTTTTTTCATTTCCATTTGCCTGAAAGATATTTTTCCATCCCTTCACTTTCAGTCTGTGTGAGTCCCTTCTTCTGAGGTGGGTCTCTTATAGACAGCAAATGTATGGGTCATGTTTTTTTTATCCATTCAGCCACTCGATGTCTTTTGATTGGAGCATTAATCCATTTACGTTTAAAGTTATTATTGAAAGGTACTTGTTTGTAGCCATTTCTATTTTTTGTGGCTGTTTTCTTTCTGAGCTTTATATTTCTTCTTTTTACACCATTCCCTTTAGCATTTCTTGCATTGCTGACTTGGTGGTGATAAACTCCCTTAGCCTTTTTTTTGTCTGTGAAGCTTCTTATTTCCCCTTCAATTTTGAGTGATAGCCTTGATGGATAGAGTATTCTTGGATTCTGTCGTTTGTTTTGCATCATTTTGTAAATTTCCGTCCATTCTTTTCT
>NW_005354488.1:0-6048 GCF_000412655.1 Myotis brandtii | reverse complement strand
ATATGCTAATGATATGCTAAGACCACTCAACCGCTCATTATGATGTGCACTGACCACCTGGGGGGCAGACGCTCCAACCAGTAGGTTAGCTGGCTGCTGGGGTCTGGCTGATGGGGACTGAGTGTGATGTGCCAGACACACCCTGGAGACCCTCCCACAATCCCTCCACAGCTGGCCAACCTCCTGCATCCTCCCTGGCCCTGATCGTGAACCAGTGGGGTCCCTCGTCTTGGCCTGCGCCCTCTCGCAACCCAGGATCCCTTGGGAGATGTTGGAGAGCTGATTTTGGCCCAATAGCAGAATGATTGGTCGCTATGATGCTCACTGACCACCGGGGGCAGACGCTCAATGCAGGTGCTGCCCGCAGGTGGTCAGTGCACTCCCACAGGGGGAGCACCGCTCAGCCAGAAGGTGGGCTCACAGCTGGCGAGCCCAGCAGCAGTTGTGGGAGCCTATGCCATCAGTTGGACATCCCCCGAGGACTCCTGGACTGCTAGAGGGTACAGGCTGGGCTGAGGGATCCCCCCAAGTGCATGAATTTCATGCACCAGGTCTCTACTGTCAAATAAAAGTAAATGCAAATAACAAAAATGCAATATACTAAAAGGCTAATATGCAAATTGATTGAATGGTGGAACAACTGGTCACTATGATGCACACTGACCACAAGGGGGCAGACGCTCAAATCAGGAGCTGCTCCTGGTGGTCAGTGCACTACGACAGGGGGAGCGCTGCTCAGCCAGGAGCAGGGCTGATGGTTGGAGAGAGCAGTGGCAGTGGCAAGAGCCTCTCCCACCTCCACAGCAGCTCTAAATATGTCTAACTGATGGCTTAGGCCCACTTCCCTGGGAATGGGCCTAAGCTATCAGTCAGACATCCCCTGAGGGCTCCCAGACTGTGAGAGGGCACAGGCCAGGCTGAGAGACACCCTCGAGTTCATGAATTTTGTGCACCGAGCCTCTAGTCTACAATATTTTAACTGTTATCTTCAGCATTTGCAATTTTTCCCAATCTATTAAATTATTTTACACCAACCTGTAACTCATTCTTCTTTTGCTTGTTTTTAATTAAAAGAATCATTCATGTTTTTATTGATAAAAATTCGAAGTATAAAACTATCTCCTTGGGTCACAGATCTTAAAGCTACACAGAACCTCAGAGATCTTCAGAAAAGCCCGTTGCTTTGTAGGAAGTAAAGTTTCATCATCTTCATCATTTTACAGAGAAATAAGACCCCTTATTGTCCAACATCTTTTTTTTTCTGTTTATTACACTTTATGGTGACTTTGTAATTATGTAAGTCAGATTGCAGCTAAGGAATCTCTGACTTTTTTTTTTCAATCAAAACAATATTTATTATGGTGACATTTTCCTTTTTCTCAGTTGCTATGGGTTTCTGATTTTCATTTCTGTGATAGTCCTTAGTTGGAGCTGTTACATCCCATCCCTGACAAGAAATTTGGGGATGCATACAGTTGTGAATGACATTTCTAAAAATGAGATATTTCGGAGGAAGGAATACATGGGCATCTTTAGGTGTGGATCCAGGAGGGTGAGAGTGATGATGGTTAGGTTCCCGGTGACACTCAACATGTAGGTGATAAGAAGGAGAAGAAAAATGACAACCTGTAATTGTGGATCATCAGTCAGTCCAAGAAGAATAAAGGCTGTCACTGTCGTGTGGTTTCTCATAGTTGTTTTCTATTAAAAAAGAAAAAGAAGAAATAAAAATTAAAGGGGAAAAGGCTGCATGAGATGACTATTTGCTTAAGATGCTCCATAAACATATTGCTTCCCATATCCAACTCTCTTCTCTGTCCTGCTAGTCAGCAGTAACAACCTATCAAAACTCACTCATATTTTTTTATTTAAAATTTGTTAACTAAATGGAACTCTATATTCTTTTCTAAAGGGTTGTAAATCCAGGCATTTCAAAAAGCTAACATATTACATTGTTAATGTCATATAAAAGTAAATACAAATAACAAAAATCTATAATATTTTAACTATTATCTTCTGTATTTGCAATTTTTCCCAATCTATTTATTTTACATTAAATTGTTTTACACCAACCTGTGACCCATTTTTATTTTGTTTATTTTAATTAAAAGAATCATTCATGTTTTTATTTATACAAATACAAAACTATATCAGTATAAAACTATTTCCTTGGGTCATAAATCTTAAAGCTACACAGAACTTCAAGAGATCTTCAGAGAAGCCCGTTGCTTTGCAGCAAGTAAAGTTTCATCATCTTCATCATTTTACAGAGAAATAAGACCCTTACTTCTTTGCCAAACATTTTTTTTCTGTGTTTACTACTTTATGGTGACTTTGTAATTCTGTAAGTCAGATTGCAGCTAAGGAATCTCTGCCTCTTAAAATTAATATAAACTTGACCTAAATATTTCTAGCCCATTAGCAGTGGGAATTCAATACTTTCACCAAACTTCTGAAAATTTAAGACTTAAATCCTTATAACTTTTGGCTTAGCTTCCTCCATTGTTCCTGAGACTTGAATTTAATTCATCTCACCCTGGTTGCTTCTTTCCTCTGATATACACCCAAGCAGATAATAACGTGTATCCTCATGTATGATATTTATTTTGTTTAAGTAGCATGCTTAATATCTGCAGGGATAGAGGAGGGTTCTAGAAAACTAGCTATTTTAAAAATATAAATGTTAGCTAGACATGGCTGGTAGTTATATTAGTCCATTACTTCCTCTGTTGCCTTTCATAGCTTCTTCTCTATTTTCAATATTCATTCTCTTCCTGGTTCGGCACATGACAATTCAAAATTATGGGAATTTTTATTTTTTCTTGTTTTTCTGTCTTCTTACAGACCAGCCTATGCCCTTACATTCATCACCTCAAAAGTCTTTCACTAATTTTTTTTAAAGAATGACAATATCTGCTATAAAAAAATATTATGCTAAATTGTATTTTAACTTTATTGCATTTTATATATTCCACTTTGGCTGTCATAACAATGTACAAGTATTTCCAATGATTATTATAGGGGAGCAAAATTCACTGCCCTAAACTATGTCTCTTTGGCATGAGGATTATTTTAGGCTGATTATTTTTAAGAACAGAAGACTTGGGAACTTTTTCTTTTTACCTCCCCCTTAACTACCTAAAAGGAATTCAGATAAAGGACCTATGTTAGGAAGAAAGCTATTACCAGAAGATAACTGCAAAGAATATGAGCTAGGTGTGGTGGACTAGGGGGAATTTAGCAAGACCTGTTTGCTCCACTTCTCTCTGTGTCCCTTTTTCTCTGCATGACATAGCAAACATTTGTTTACTCAACATTTCATCTTCCCATCTTTCTATGAATTGTCTTCCTTCTCTTTGAAGTCACAGAACCCTATCCCATTCTCCTTAGTACAGGACAGCATATAAGCATTAGTTACCAGATTGCCTATGGGTCTCATTCCTATGAAGCCTTGTACATACAAAATTAAATTTGGGTTTTCTCCTATTAATCTGTCTCATGTCAATTTAATTATTAGAACAGCCAGAAGAACCTAGAAGAATAGAAGAAAAGTTCCCTCATACATTATAAATAATTACCACTATTTTTTCCTTCTCCCTTTTACTTAATTCCTTTTTTCTTTTTTCTTTCCTTTTCCATTTTCTTCAATGAATCATTTTTCTAAAAATGTGAATATTCTTGCCATATAAGTAAAAGACATACTTACTAGTGAGATGTTTTTTAAATCCAAGGTTACTCTGTTTTTAAAGATAAAAATCATAGGAAAATAACAGTGAACAATATGTGTTATATAGAGTGCCAGAGTGCAAAGTCAGAAGTAAGTTCATATTTGGGTAATGTCTAGCCGAAATTTAAATTACAAAATCCTAAATAAATAAATGTTACTATTAGGCAACATTATTTTTCTTCCTAATACCATAATAAGTTATAGCTAGATAAAAGTAAAATAGTCGCTCTTTCTAAGCCCACTTTTAGTCCCAGGGTTTCTGTACCTGCTTTAGAAATTTATAGGTAAGAGGTAAGAGATTCCTTTGTGATATGAAATGTTAAATTTCTGTTAAATTCAATGTGACTGATTCATAAATATAAAAAAAATCATTTCCCAAGTTCAAGAGTTATCTAGTTTTCCATGGCCATAATTCACAATATTCACAATGACCATGCTGATATAAATTCATATGCTGTTATAATTATCTGGAGAAAACATATCCTATATAATAAGGAGGTAATATGCAAATTGACCATCATGCCCTTGCACAAGATGGCTGCCCCATGGGGTCACAAGATATCTGCCCCCATGTGGTCACAACCTGGCTGCCACAAGATTGACAGCAGGGGAGGGCAGTTAGGGGCGAACAGACTGGCAGGGGAGAGCAGTTAGGGGCAACTGGGCTGGCAGGAGGTCAGTTGGGGGCAAACAGACTGGCAGGGGAGGGCAGTTGGGAGTGATCGGGTTGGCAGGGGAGCAGTTAGACATCGTTCGGGCTGACAGGGGAGTGGTTGGGGGTGATCAGGCTGACAGGCAGAAGCGGTTAGGGGCAATCAGGCAGGCAGGCAGGCGAGCGGTTGGTAACCAGCAGTCCCGGATTGTGAGAGGGATGTCCGACTGCTGGTTTAGACCCGATCCCACAAGGATCGGCAGTTGGACATCCCCTGAGAGGTCCCAGATTAAAGAGGGTGCAGGCTGGGCTGAGTGACACTTCTCCCCCGCCCCCCCCCCATGCATTAATTTTATGCACCAGGCCTCTAGTTTATTTAATAAAAAGAATTTCTTTGATTCTGTTGTATACTATGTAGGATATCTATCCAAAGCTTCACTCATACAAAATGAAAGGTTAACGATTTCCTATTAAGATAGCTCAATTGATTCTTTCAGTATAACTATCAAAATAGCTTTGTAAAACATTAATCCTCACTTCAGTCCATACTATTTCAGTAAATTTTTAGAGCTTCATGAAAAGGTTCTTATGATTAAAACAAAACTGCCAATTTTTCCAAACCTTAATGTGTTTATTAGCAATTTCATTCACAACTCTCTTCTTTTTTAATTTTTTTAAATTAATCTTTATTATTGAGATTATTACAGATGTTGGTCTTTTTTTTATCCCATAGCTCCCTTTCACCTGCTTCCCACCCCACACCAGCCCCTCGACACCCTATAGTCTATGTCCATAGGTAAGGCATACATGCATATAAGATCTTTGCCTAATCTCTTCTCACACCCCCCACACCCTCTTCCCTTGAGAATCGTCAGTCTGTTCCATTTCCATGTCCCTGATTCTATTCCATTTACCAGTTTATTCTGTTCATCAGAATTTTTATTCAAATGATTTTTAGACTCACTTGTTGATAGATATGTATTTTTTGTCACCTTGTTGTTCATATTGTTTATCTTTACCTTTTTCTTCTTCTTCCTCTTCTTAAAGGATACCCTTCAGCATTTCATATAATACTGGTTTGGTGGTGATGAACTCCTTTAGCTTTTTCTTGTCTGTGAAGCTCTTTATCTGACCTTCAATTCTAAATGATAGCTTTGCTGGGTAGAGTATTCTTGGTTGTAGGTTCTTGCTATTCATCGCGTTGGATATTTCTTGCTACTCCCTTCTGGCCTGCATAGATTCTGTTGAGAAATCAGTTGACAGTCGTATGGGCACTCCCTTGTAGGTAACTAACTGTTTTTCTCTTGTTGCTTTTAAGATTCTTTGTTTTTGCCCTTGGCATTTTAATTACAATGTGTCTTGGTGTGGTCCTCTTTGGATTCCACTTGCTTGGGGTTCTCTGTGCTTCCTGGACTTGTTAGTCTATTTATTTCACCAGGTAGGGGAAGTTTACTGTCATTATTTCTTCAAATAGGCTTTCATTAAAACACCTCTCTTTTTTTAATGTGAGTCCCAGAATAGAAGCAGTTTCTGAAGGTCTCCATGCCATCATTTTTTTTTTTTTGCTTTAACCCATACTTTTTTCTTACATTCTCATCTAAATATACATTGGCTCCAGCAACATACACTGAAAATATGTAAACTCAAAGATTTTTAACATAACAAAAAA
>NW_005354487.1:0-883 GCF_000412655.1 Myotis brandtii | reverse complement strand
CCACGGTTTGCCAAGCCGCGGTTTGCCGACCACTGGTCTAGAGGATTAAAAATGGCAGCAGAGTAAGTGGATGCTGCATGGACATGCTCCCAAAGTGGATCCAGCAATATATTAAAAAGATCATACATTGTGACCAAGTGGGATTTATTCCAGGGATGCAAGGCTGGTACAATATTCACAAATCAATAAATGTGATACATCACATAAACAAACTGAAAGACAAAAATCACATATCAATAGATGCAGAAAAAGCATTTGACAAAATCCAGCATCCATTTTTTATAAAAACTCTCAGCAAAGTGGGAATAGAGGGAGCATATCTCAACATAATAAAGGCCATATATGACAAACCTACAGCCAACATCATACTCAATGGGCAAAAACTAAAACCATATCCCCTAAGAACAGGAACAAAATAAGGATGCCCACTTTCACCACTCCTGTTCGACCTAATGCTGGAAGTACTAGCTATAGCAATCAGACAAGAAGAAGTAATAAAAGGCATCCAAATTAGAAAAGAAGTAAAACTATCATTATTCGCAGCTGACATGATATTGTACATAGAAAACCCCAAAGACTCTGTCAAAAAACTACTAGACTTGCCCTAGCTGGTTTAGCTCAGTGGATAGAGCATTGGCCAGCAGAATGAAGAGTCTCGGGTTTGATTCTGGTCAAAGGCACATGCCCAGGTTGTGGGCTCGCCTCTGAGTAGGGGGCATTCAGGAGGCAGCTGATCACTGGTTCTCTCTCATCATTGATGTTTCTATCTCTCTCTCTCTCCCTTCCTCTCTGAAATCAATAAAAATAGATTTCTTAAAAAAACTACCAGACTTAATAAATGAATTGGACAATGTAGCAGGATACAAAATTAACACCCAGAAAT
>NW_005354486.1:0-614 GCF_000412655.1 Myotis brandtii | reverse complement strand
GAAGGCATTTTGGGGGAGCCAGAGGAGACCTGGCTTCAGTAACCAAGTTCTCTCTGAATCTCTGGACCCCTAGCTTTTTCATTAATACAAATTACCCTAAAGCAAAGCAGATATACATATCAAAAGGTAAGGCTTGGTGTACAGTAGGCATTGTCAGGTTGGAGGAACTGCCTTTGGCTGTTCCAGCAGCAGGTAATAACATGTAGATTTTCAGGTTTGGGGAAATGCTTTCAGCATTTGGCCAGCAGCAGGTAATAACATGTATCTTCAGCCCTGCTAAAGCCCCAAGTTCCATCAACCTTTTGATGAAACTTTTAGCATTTATGATGTCCTGGAATTAGCCTCCAGCACTTGACCTTTTGGAGAATCCTCCTCACAGACTTTCCAACCAAGTCCCATGATTCCCTACATGTAGTGATGAACATCTTCGAATGGTACAACTTGAGCAAATAAAGTTACTCCTGTAAACCTCAGTTTCCTTCTCTGCAAAACAGGAATAATCATAGCCTTCGTTGTTAAAATTACATGGGTTAGCATCATGAATAGAAATGCTGAAAACATGGAAACTGCCACGATTATTAAATCTTAAAGATATATATTTCTTTTGACCCAGC
>NW_005354485.1:0-793 GCF_000412655.1 Myotis brandtii | reverse complement strand
CACTTACGCTGTTTCCAAATCTTAGCTATGGTAAATTTAAATAAATGGTGCTGGGGAAATTGGACAGATACATGCAAAATAAAACACAAAAAAGAAAGAACCACTAACTTACACCATGCACAAGAGTAAACTCGAAATGTATAGAGTACTTAAATATAAGTCGTGAAACCATAAAATTATTAGAAGAAACCATAGGCAGCAAACTCTCAGATATCTCTTGTAGCATTATGTTTGTAGAGACATCTCCTAGGGCAAGAGAAACAAAAGGGAAAATAAGTAAATTGGACTACATCAAAATAAAAAGCTTCCAACAGCAAAAGAAACCATAAACATAATGAAAAGGGAGCCTACTGTATGGGAGAACATATTTGCCAATGATACATCTGATAAAGGATTAATATCCAAAAAATATAAGGAACTCATACAATTAAACAAAAGGAACACAAACAATACAATAAAAAATGGGTGAAAGACCTAAATAGACACTTTTTCAAAGAGGACACACAGATAGCCAAGAGACATATGAAGAAATGCTCAAAGTCACTGATCATCAGAGAGATGAAATGCAAATTCAAACTACAATAAGGTATCACCTTATACCTATCAGAATGGCTACCATCAACTTATCAACAAATGAGAAGTGCTGGCGAGGATGTGGAGAATAGGGAACCCTAATACACTGCTAGTGGGAATGCAGTTTGGTGCAGCCGTTATGGAAAACAGTATGGAGTTTCCTTAAAAATTAAATATGGAACTACCATTTGACCCCGCAATTCCACTTCTAGGAATATAT
>NW_005354484.1:0-712 GCF_000412655.1 Myotis brandtii | reverse complement strand
TTGTTTGTGACCCAATATGTGGTCTATTTTTGAATATATCATATGAGCACTTGAGTAGAATGTATATTCCATAGCTTTGGGGGAAGTGTTCTGAAGATGTCAATTAAGTCCATCTGATCTAGTGAGTCATTTAGGATTGCTGTTTCTTTGCTGATTGTTTGTCTAGAGGATTTATCCAGTGATGTCAGTGGTGTATTAAAGTCCCCTACTATGATTGTATTGTTGTAGATCTCTCCTTTGATATCTTCCAGGAGTTATTTTATATATTTGGGTGCCCCTGCATTGGGTGCATATATGTTTATCAGGGTTATATCTTCTTGTTGTATTGATCTCTTTAGTATTATGAAGTGGCCTTCCTTATCTCTTGTTATGGCCTTCACTTTGAGGTCTATTTTGTCCGATATAAGTATTGCTTCCCCAGCTTTCTTTTCATTTCCATTTGCCTGAAAGATATTTTTCCATCCTACACTTTCAGTCTGTGTGGGTCCCTTCTTCTGAGGTGGGTCTCTTGTAGACAGCAAATGTATGGGTCATGTTTTTTATCTATTCAGCCACTCGATGTCTTTTGGTTGGAGCATTTAGTCCATTTACGTTTATGTTATTATTGAAATGTACTTGTTTGTAGCCATTTCTTTTTTTTGTTGCTGTGTTCTTTCTTACCCTTTTATTTCCTCATTTTACACCAGTCGCTTTAGCATTTCTTGCATTGCTG
>NW_005354483.1:5097-5930 GCF_000412655.1 Myotis brandtii | reverse complement strand
ACCAGGCTCTGAGTGAGTGATCCTGGTTTGCCCCAGGAGCTCAAAGCCTTGCTAGGGAATAAGACAGGCCAGAAACTTCCTACAGCAGGAAGCCTAGTGGCCGTGGTGAGAACTGTGCACTGTGGAGCAGTGCAGGCCAGCCTGCTGGGAGGGCATTCGGGGAGCACTTCCCAGAGAGGTGACCTTCAAGCTCCCCCCCAAAGGATGAGTCAGGGAATGCTCAGCACAAAGGGGACAGCAGACGGCATCGGGCTGGATAGGTAGGAGGCAAGGCCAGGGAACTCAGCGAGGGCCTGATCATGTCTTAAAGGGCTTTAAATGCCATCATGCCTTAAAGTGTATCCTTGACACGGGTTCGACAGAAAAGATCTGGGGGTGAGGAGTGACGTAGCCGGATCAGTTCTATGGAATGATCACTGTGGTGGCCACTTGGCGGCGGTTCTCACAGAGGCCCTGAGGAATCCTGCCACTGTCCAGGAGAGAGGGCATGAGCTGCCCTCCCAGGAGGGCCTGGGCACGGGAGCTGGGGGCGCAGCAGGGGTGAGGTGGTCTGCAGGGCCATGGGGTACTGTGATTTCCTAGGGAAGTAGGTTCCAAGTGCGTTGGGGTGCCCTGGACCCTTGGGGCTTCTGCACACAGAACCCCCCGAGCTCCTGTTTAGCCGTGCAGATGCCGGGCCTCTCCCCGCATACCTGAGCAGGTGTATTTAGGAACCTGGGCTCGCGGTGCAGGCCTGATGAGACATAGAGGCCGGGGCGCAGAGGCTCCCGAGAGGACAGACGCCTCTGGAGGGAAATGGTGGAGCTGATTACAGGTTGCAGAATCGCAGAATC
>NW_005354483.1:0-3872 GCF_000412655.1 Myotis brandtii | reverse complement strand
CCACCCCGGCCGCCCCCATCGTCTTGAGGCTGGGCCAGTGAACTCCAGGACCCTCTCAGAGGGGAGCCTGGTGGAGGCCTCGGCGAAGCTGCCCGTAGCTGGGAGCTGAGGCCAAGACTGGCTCACAAGGGGCAGGATGTGGTTTTCAGAGAAGCGACATTTCAAGCTGCAAGAGAAATATTGGAGCCACACAATTTCATGCGTTTTCCATGGGCTTTTATCCTCTTAATCCTCGTGCCTTCCCTGGTCTAGGCGTTAGGAGGCCTGGTCCCAAACCAGGGTGCTGCCACTTTCACCATCGTGGCTCCCAGGTGTGTAGGGTGCCTCATGCAAGCCCTCACCCGTGAAGTGGGATAATTCCCACCCTGGCTGGTGGGGGCAGGGGGGCTAATGAGATCATGGATGTTCACTCACTTGTTCATTCAACAAACACTTATGAGCATCGATTTTGTGCCAGACGCTGTTCTAACCACTGGATATAACCCAGGGAGCCAGCCTGACAAGGAGCTGGGCCTCACATCGTCAGGGTGGGGGCGAGAGACAGATAATAAGTCAGTACCTACAGAAGCAATCATCATCTTGCAGTACCTGCCATCCAGGGACAATGTGGAGTGGTGTGTTATGGAGTGACTGCATTTTAGACAAGGACAAGCTGAAAGGGCCCATTGAGAGACTTAAAAATAAAATAGAGCTGCCATGGTGGGGGGAGGAGACGGTAAGATGCAAAGGCCCTGGGGCAGGGAAACCAATGGGGCAGGCGGGCAGCGATGGTGGTGGGCAAGCACTTACTGGGTGAGGTGAGCAGGGCCCAGATGGGCCATGGGGGAATGCCTTGGGGAGGCCATAAACAGGAAAAGATGTACTTGACAGCTAAGAAGAAGAGCAAGGGGGAAGTGAGAGTGGGAGGCCAGTGAGGGGCTGTTGCCTTTGCCCAGGCAAAGGGGCTGGCAAGAGGTGGGCAGATGAGAACACAGGAAGGGTGAACACATCCAATATATAGGTGATGTAGTATGAATTGCACACCTAAAACCTATATAATTTTATTAACCAATGTCACCCCAATAAATTCAATAAAAAAAGAAAAGAGAGAGCACAGGAAGGGTGAGCCAACCGTGGAAAGGGCAGATGGCTTGGCTAAGAGGGAGCATCAGAATCAAGGAGGCTCCTTGACTTTTGGATACGATGCCTGGGTTGGGGGTGCAGAGAGCAATTGATTCCGAAGAGGCCAGGCACTGGAAGGGTGGAGGGAGACCAGGATCTGGGGGGACAGAGCTAACTGGACACATGCGTTTGCAAAGTCTGTCAAAATGCGAGTGGAGAGGACTTCTCGGGGGAGTGGTGACATGGGGAGCGCCTCCGCGGGGGGCTCTCTGCCAGCCTCAAGCCAGGCTGTGTTGGTGGGTGCTCCCTCTGGGTCTGGCCTGGGGTTTGTCCCAATGCATCATGGAAGAAGGCTTTCTGGTTCCCTGGCTGGTGGGAGGGCATGGTGGGCAGTGCCTGCAGCCTCGGTGGGAGAGAGTGGAAGGCTCTGTCTGAAAGGCTGGGCTGACTGGACTCGAGACGTCCAGCTGGGAACACGAGCACCATGTGCCGTTGGTGGGCCCGAGCCCTAGGTCTCGCTACCAAGCTTCCTTCTGAGCTGCATTGACTTCTTATTATGAAGCAGCAAGGATGGCTCCTCGTGTGGCTGAACCAAAGCGCCAGGTTCAGAGGAAATAGCAACATGTTTGGGATTTTTAACAACAAACCTGGTTCCCTTTATTTTGTATCAGCCAGCTTTGTGACCCCGAACATATCCTCTCCTCTCCCCTCCCTGGGCCTTGGGGTTCCCCCCTGAGTCACCAGGATGGAGCAAAAGGCCCTCAGAGTCCTACAGTGACTCTGCTTCCCTCTTCAGACTCTGCATTCTGGGGGCCGAGGTTTGGTGTTGAGGGTCAGGATGTGAGAAAAGGCTTGGAGCTCAGAATGTGGAGGTGCCTGGCAGGGTCCTGGGGAGCAGATGGCATAGGGGCCACTCAAAGGATGGTCACAGGAAATGAGGTAGGAATTCCTGGCTGCCTGGGGGAGTCAAAGGGACCAGCTTACCATATAAGCAGTTGTGCCCTGGGGAAAATTTCTTGGCTTGTTAAAGCCTCAGTTTTGCCATCTGCAAAATGGGAGTAATGAACGTCACTGGCCTCAGAAGGATGAATAACTACTGAGGTAGCACGAGGAGAGCAACTGGCTCAGCTCCAGCTTGTAGACCGTCTTCAATTTCTGGAGGCTGCCCTCTCCCTGTCCCTCTCCAGGGCTCTTCTGCCATTGGGGCTTCCTGTGAGAGCCATAATCCCGGGCCTGGGAGTCCAGCCAAACCCGACTCAGGCAGTGAACCGCACCGTGGCCTTGGGGGCTGGCCCATTGCCGTGGCTTTCTGAGCACGAGCACAGGTACGGCTAGAGGAGGCAGTGATGCGCTCTCTGAAATCACACCGGTTTTGCGCTTTATTTCCCCAGAAGAGCCGGCTTTGCCTTCCTATCAGCATTGATGTGGTTGCTGTTGTTGTGTTGTTGTTGTTGTTGTTGTGTGTTTTAACTGCTCTGGGCTTTAGAGCTGTGGTGGAAAGTGAGGAAAATAGCAGATGCTGTATCCATTTGCCACCAAACTGTCTGGAAATGCTATAAATATTTTCTATAAAGACAAGCTTCCCTAGCTGATGTGTTAGTTACCTCCTCCCTGAGAAAGTGATTTCCGAAAATTAAGACAAATAACCTCTTAAATCACAGTTGTTAACCTCAGGTGTAAAAACCGTTCGCACGCCAGCCGTGGGCCAGAGAGACTCCGTGCTAAGTGACGGCGTGTGGCATTGAGAGGCGGCGGCAGCCACAAGGAAAGAACCTTGTGCGTCGTCAGAAGGCCTGAGCCAGAGGCTGGCTCCGCGCGCCACTCGCTGCTGTGTGACCTGGGGCTGGTGGCTCACCTCTCCGAGCCAGCAGGCCTCACCGAGCTGTGCTGTGTTCCTCAAAGCACACAAAGGTGACTCTGAGGTCTGTGCCTGCATTAATCACGGCTGAGCACAGCCCTCTGCCCAGGCCCCTCCGCCCTCTGGCTGTGTCGAGGACAGCGCCCAGTGCCTGGGCCCGGGATGCTTGCTGGTCTCCTTTTCAACAGAGGGACCTTGGAGCCTCTAGCAGGCAGGCAGCAGAGAAATGCGTTTACTTTCCTGCACTTGTTTTCACATTTAACTTCTATTCGTGGTGAGCGAGGCTAATTTTGTTTTTAAGGTAACAGGACAAAGTTTTTTGTAAATAAGTACATTTTGGCAAAAACTGTAAATTGATTTCAAGAAAAATATTAAATAAATGGCAGCCTAGATGGCAGGAGGAAATGACAAAACCAAGAAGTTGGTTAGGGGATGTGAGGGGCTCAGCAAACTGTCCGATCGCCCTTTTCTCTCCCATTCACCTCCGTGGGCTTTTATCTCCTTCACCTTTTATCTCCTTGGAGAGGAGTGGACAGGGACGGGCTACTAGTAGGACATTTTGATCAGTTGTCTTCCAACAACACAATACTCAGAGGTGACCACTACCCCCCATAACATGGGACTGAGGGACTCCCTCTGTCAGGGTCGACTCCACCCCTGCCCAGCATGGTTGACCCCTACTGGAGTGTAGTAGTTGCTCCACTAATAGGGATGTCAAATGCTACAGGTTTTGGAGTGACAGCCTAGAGTGCTATTCAGAAAAGTCATTCCAAGGTCACGTTGGAACTCTGCAAGAGAGTATGGGATCGATTGGTAATGTCTGCCACAGGTATGGGAAGGGCGCTGGGTGACATCTCTGCCTTTCTGTCGCTTGGGTGCCCCCCAAGCCTGCGGCTGAATGCTGTCTGCTTTG
>NW_005354482.1:0-995 GCF_000412655.1 Myotis brandtii | reverse complement strand
CATTCGTACCTTTGTAATATATACTTTCTTCCTTTCAATGCAACTTGGTGTCAGTTTACTGGCTGTCTAGGCATTAGGAGAACAGATCCCACTTCAGGGTGAGCAACAATATGAATAGACTTACAGGCCTGTACCTCCACTGCTCCTGGTGTCAGAACCACTGCCTGAAGCCTCATTCTGTGGGAACAAAGAAGAGGAAAAGGGGTGAAAGTGGACTAAGAAGGTGAGAGAGGGCTTAGTGAGAGAGGGGTGTGAAAGTCAAGTCTTCTCAAACTCCCTGAGCACCTAATACAGGCAGATTAACAATGTCGTCATAATCACTTCTAGCATCACCCTGCTGGGTAATTTTTATATGAGTTGAAGGTTTTTGTTTCTGTTTTTCCCATCAACTACAAATTCTCCAATGGGGTGTCCTACAATTCATTTCAGTTCTGATTCTAACTATCTGAAGTGGGTTCAGAACCCATAGACTCAAGGCTTAGTAACATAACTTCAGACGCCATCACAGATGGGGTGCCCAAGTAACTCACATTTTGACCTGGTTAAGTCCAGGTTTGTAGGTTCCCATGACCCCTGATTCTTTATAATTATCTAACAACCCCACACAGTACTCAGGAAAGGACTTTACTTACTATTACTGGTTTATTGTAAGTATTCAATTCAGGAATAACTAAATGAGAGAGACTGGCATATCAAGGCATGCGGAGAGCTGTGAAACTTCCATTTTTTCCCTGAGGGCTCAGCCTTCCAGCATCAGCACAAAGTTTTCTGAATCCCCTGTTTAAAGATTTTATTGGAAGTATCCTTATGTTGACATAATTGATGAAGTAATTGGTCATTGGTCATTATCTCTAGATCCTCTCTCCTCCCAAGAGGTTAAGGAGTTGGGCTGTTTGAATGAAAAAGGGGCCATACAATCAACCTCACAAGCTCAGGAAAGGCCTCTGTGAGGGTCTTTCAAACTCAGAAACCTGAAGTAACACCACAGGATGGTC
>NW_005354481.1:0-797 GCF_000412655.1 Myotis brandtii | reverse complement strand
TATTTTTATTGGTTTCAGTGAGGAAGGAAGAGGGAGAGAGATGTAGAAATATCAATGATGAGAGAGAATCATTGATAGGCTGCCTCCTGCATGCTCCCTACTGAGAATTGAGCCCACGACCCAGGCATGTGCCCTGACAGGAATCAAACCATGACCTCCTGGTGAAGCATAGTAACCTCCATCTTGGGTAAAAACTGCTGTTTAAAATTTTAACCCTGCTATTCTTGCTTCTGTAAACATTTGCTTGCTTAACTAATAGGGAAAATAAGACCACTCCCATTCCAGAGAGGCCATAAACTATGCCCCAGATAGAGCTGTCAGTGCTGGCGCCAGGCCAGGCCTTGAGATATGGTCTCACGGCCCTGTCCCAGCACACAGGACTTTTTCTCAGAAGGCCTGGAAGTCTCATTCTAAAACTGGAAGACAAAGAGCTGAAAAACATATAAATAAGAGAGACTTCCACCATATTGGGCCCCAGTATTTGAGAAGCAAGAGTTCCTCTGGGCCTGCTAGCGCTAGCCAAAATGAACAGGACTCCAAATAAATTTGGCTTATTGATTAAGGCATCTTCTGATTTGCAATATAACATTTGGGGGCTCGGATGTCATGTCAATGCTCAACCACTGAGCCATGCTGGCTTAACCCAACTGGCTTTTAAAAAGAACTTCCAATTTTCTTTATTTGGTACCAAATACTCAATGACCTATTCATACTTATAGCCTAGTTTCCATTAGCTTCTGATTGTGTTCCATCAAATACCCAAATTTCTACTGTTTGCTAGTGGTGGTGATGTCTAA
>NW_005354480.1:0-220 GCF_000412655.1 Myotis brandtii | reverse complement strand
CTCTGTAAAAATCAATAAAATATATATTTTTTAAAAGTATATAAGAAACTACTCCCTTGAAAACAGGCATTGAGAAAAGCAGCTCACCTGGCTGGCTTGGCTCAGTGGTTGAGCATCGACCTATGAAACAGGAGGTCATGGTTTGATTCCTAGTCACGGCACATGCCTGAGTTGAAGATTCAGTGCCCAGTGTGGGGCTTGCAGGAGGCAGCCAATCAAT
>NW_005354479.1:0-464 GCF_000412655.1 Myotis brandtii | reverse complement strand
TTCAGAGGACATAAAACACCGACTTCCAAGATGGACATCCGTTTCCTGAATAAACGTGTGGGTGCAACTAGTGTCTCTCTTACATTTTTTTCTATTATAAAAATTTTTTCTCCTTTGATATGTATTACCACATGTCGAAATTGCAGTTGGACTGTCCCTGGTCTGAGTAGCCTTTAGCTGGAGATGTCCTGACCCAGTAAGGACATCCTGCCCACCCTCCCTGCAGGAGAAACGATTCTGGGATACATTGAATGCGGCAGTTTGCAAGTGAGAACCTGTCCACACCTGTATTGAATGACTTCTCTCTCATATGCGGCTGGTGAAATTTTGCACGAAAATAAAATCGTTTTGCACACGCCCCACATCTCAACAGTATCTGTCTGTGTTGTGTTCCTGCAGCTCCATCACGTGGAAAATGTTTCCCAAGACCCTCACAGGGGTGGCTCTTCTGGAAAGACAAGGCT
>NW_005354478.1:0-790 GCF_000412655.1 Myotis brandtii | reverse complement strand
CTGTGCATTTTATATTGCAATTCTTCATCCAGTACCTGCCACATGCCAGCCATTGTCTAAGTCGGCGATTTTCGACGGGTGTGCGGCAAGAATTTTTAAAACCTGCAATACCTGACTAGTCAGGGCACTGACCTCTTTTCGTTAGATTGTCAAATTAAAAAATGACATCACAATAGCCATCTGGTGTGAATGAATCAAAATGATACCTTTTTTTGGCAATTGGCAAAAGATATATTTTTTGGTGTGCTGCAGAATTTTAGTGATTCGTTTATGTGTGCCGTGAGATGAAAAAGGTTGGAAATCGCTGGTCTAACTCATGTGTGGCCCTCACAACTAACCTCTCTCTGATGCAGGCTTGTCTTTGGTCTACAAAGGAGGGAACGTACTGGGCTCAGAGAGGTGAAGTCACTTGTCCAACGTCACACAGCGGCCGGCGACCTGGTCAGGAAAGAACCCCGAGCCTCTGGATCCCACTGCCGTGCTGTTCTCCTAACTCAGGCCGCCTAACACAGGCCGAACTTCATTTTCCACCCTTGGAGAGAGTCCCCAGTTTAGAAACAAAGCCGGATTCACTGCCCGCTACGCGACAAGCACTGCTGTAGGCACTTACGGTACATCCGTGAACAAACTAGACAATCCCCACTCTCAGGCCACCCTCTGCTGGGAGGAAGGCAGACAAGAGACAGCCAATGTCAAGTGTCCCATGATCTCACTCATATGCGGAATCTAAGTAACAAAATAAACGGACGCACGGAGCGGATCCAGGGTCACAGAAGCCTGGAACAGAGAG
>NW_005354477.1:0-751 GCF_000412655.1 Myotis brandtii | reverse complement strand
TTTCATGACTGACTTACTTAGCATAATATTCTCAAATGCCATTTATGTTGTCGCAAATGGTAGTATTTCATCATTTCTTATGGCTGAGTAGTATTCCATTGTGTACATGGACCACATCTTCTTTATCCAGTCCTCTCTATTGCAGGACACTTTGATTGTCTTCATGTTTTGGCCACCATGAATAATGCTGTAATAATCATAGGGTTGCTTATATCTTTGAGAAAAATGTTTTTGAGATTTTCAGGAGAGGGATTTGTGGGACATATGGTAACTCTATTCTCATTTTTTGAGGCATCACCAGACTCATTTCCATAGTGGCTGTACCAGTCTACATTCCCACCAGCAGTAACAATGAGAGAGAAACATCAATCAGCTGCCTCCTGCACGCCCCCCACTGGGGATGTGCCCGCAACAAAGGTACATGCCCTTGACTGGAATCGAACCTGGGACCTTTGAGTCCGCAGGCCGACGCTCTATCCACTGAGCAAAAGCAGTAAAGCTATTCTCATTTTTTGAGGCATCACCAGACTCTTTTCCATAGTGGCTGTACCAGTCTACATTCCCACCAGCAGTAAATGTGGGTTCTCTTTTCTCCACAACCTCTCCAATACATGTTATTACTTGTCTTGTTGATAACAGCCATTCTAACAGGTGTGAGGTGGTATCTCATTGTAGTTTGGATTTTCATTTCCCTAAATACTGGTGAGGTTAAATATCTTTTCATATATCTGTTGGCCATTTGCATGTTTTC
>NW_005354476.1:0-953 GCF_000412655.1 Myotis brandtii | reverse complement strand
ATTATAATTTCTTATTATCCTAATAAGAAATTATTTAAAAATGCTAAATGTTATAGTGAGAATATAAACAGGTTGGCATGAGAAGGAGTTAGTTACTGGGTATGTACTTTAGTTTAGGTGCTCAGGGAAGGCTTCTCAAATCAAAGACATTTAAGATGACATCTGAATGACAAGAAGAAACTGGAAAAGCAAAGATCAGGTGAAAGCATTCAGGCATAAGGAAGAGCTGGCATCAGAACCCTAGGACAGGCACAGACCTGGCATGTTTGAGGAACAGAAAGGAAACCAGTGTAAATGCAGAGTGAGCTGAGGTGGGAAGAGTGGGAAGTAAGGGGGTTATGAGGTAAACAAGGTAGGCCAGGGAGCAGATTTATACAGGGCGTTGTTAGCCAGGGGAGGCAATGAGTTTAAATTTTATTCTAAGACTGTGAGATCCTTTGGGATGTTTTAACAGGGAAGTGACATGAGCCTATTACTCATTTTAAAAGATTACTCCTAATATTTTAACAACTGATACTGAGGGAAAATGGAGGCAGGGAAAGTAATTAAGAGGCTATTATAGTAACCTAGGCAAGAGATGTTGGTAGCCTAGACAAGGGAGGAAGTGTTGGAAATGAAGTGAAAATTAACTTATGTTTTGAGAGAAAGATAAAACCTACTGTGGATTTGATGTTGGGTTGGGTAAAAAAGAGAAGAATTAAGAATTATTTATAAAACCTTGGTAGCTCAGCTGGTTAGTGTTGAGGAGTGTTATCCCAATACACCAAAGTTGTGGGTTTGATCTCCAGCCAGGAAGCAACCAATAAATGCATAAATAAGTGGAATAACGACTCTCTCTCTCTCTCTCTCTCTCTCTCTCTCTCTCTCTCTCCCCCTCTCAAATCAATAAATTAAAAAATCATTCCTAGGTTTGTGCCTTGAGCAACTAACTGGGTACACTGTGGTGCTATATA
>NW_005354475.1:0-1216 GCF_000412655.1 Myotis brandtii | reverse complement strand
GTGTGCCTAATGCTGTATTAAAATAAAATTCAAAATTTAGCACAATCAAAATGTGAAAATTAAAATTCACTTCTTTTCTAGAAACTGAAGTCTTGGGAGATGATGGATCAGAGTCAGCGTGACTGTGGAATGTGACATTGGAGGCGAGCCTGTGAGTGAGAGTATATATGATAAATTCCAATCAACAGAAATGGTAGGCAATGGGAAAAGAGGATAGAACTAACATGTTAAATATCTGAATATGTGACTGGCACTGGGCAACAGTATTTGATAAGCACTAGCACATTTAATGTATATAACAATTGATCATTTTATAGGTAGTGGTCAAGACTCTTTCCTATATGCCTAAATCTACCTAGCCAGGTGCTGACATGAAGACTCTGATTGGGTCTTTCTTTGAAGAAAGGCATGTGCAAGGCCTGAATGGAAGCTCTACTCTGGGCCCCAGGATCTCTGACATGCCCTCTACCTGGAGAGGCAGCAGGAGTAGTTTGGACTTGATACATGCCCATCCCCACCATGACCCTACAGTGTAAAGCTGCCACAGGCTGCTGCCCTGCACAAATCTAGGGGGCGCCAGGCCCCTACAGGCAAACCTGCCCAACCAGACATAACATTCCTGTGTATTAGAATCTCTGAGTAATTTTGTTGTGTGTTTTTTTCTATAAATACATATTTGGGCCCCACCCCAGAGATTTGAATTTCATTATTCTTAGGTGAGGCCTGGAAGTCTGTTTCTATAAATAGATTGTATACATTAAATGTGCTAATGCTTATCAAATACTGCTGCCCAGGGCCAGACACATATTAAGATATTTATGATTATGATGCAGGCCTCTGCAGACCACCCAGGAGAAAGCCTTCCCTGTAAATGGCCATGATTTCCTTGGCTTTTATAGTAGACTAGAGGCCCAGTGCATGAAATTCGTGCACTGGTAGGGTCCCTAGCGGCTGCCAGCCGGGTTGCTAATGCTTATCAAATACTGCTGCCCAGGGCCAGACACATATTAAGATATTTATGATTATGATGCAGGCCTCTGCAGACCACCCAGGAGAAAGCCTTCCCTGTAAATGGCCATGATTTCCTTGGCTTTTATAGTAGACTAGAGGCCCAGTGCATGAAATTCGTGCACTGGTAGGGTCCCTAGCAGCTCACAGCCGGGTACTCCCTCCCTTCCTCTGGCCAGCCCCACCCCCTGGTCGAACTCCCAGATGA
>NW_005354474.1:0-528 GCF_000412655.1 Myotis brandtii | reverse complement strand
CCCTCCCCTACCTTCCCTCTGAGGTTTGACGGGTCTGCTAAGCCATTTTAAAAGTATATTGCAACTCATACAACTTAACAAAAGGAAGATAAACAATCCAATAAAAAAATGGGCAAAGGACCTAAATGAACACTTTTCGAAAAAGGACATACCAGAAGGCCCAGAGACATATGAAAACATGCTCAAAGTCACTAATATCTGAGAGATGCAAATCAAAACAACAATGAGGTACCATCTCACACCTGTCAGAATGGCTATCATCAACAAATCAACAAATAACAAGTGCTGGCAAGGAAGCCGAGAAAAAGGAACCCTTGTGTACTGCTGGTAGGAATGCAGACTGGTGTAGACACTGTGGAGAACAGTATGGAGTTTCCTCAAAAATTTAAAAATGGAACTCCCATTTGACCCAGTCATTCCACTTCTAGGAATATATCCCAAGAAACTAGAAATACCAAGGACATGTGCATCCCTATGTTCATAGCAGTATAATTTACCATAGCTAAGATTTGGAAACAGACTAAATGC
>NW_005354473.1:0-550 GCF_000412655.1 Myotis brandtii | reverse complement strand
ACAGGCTAAGGGCTCAGTCCTACAGGACTGCCCACCATCCTACAGACCCACTCACGTGCCCAGGTGATCACCCGTGCTTCTGACAGACTGGCTATCACTTGGAGGTTCCAGTGTCCCTTTTCGTGGGGGTTTTGCTGATGAAGCAGATCCTGGTACGCAAACTAAATTAAAAGTGGAAGAGATGCATAGGGCAAGGTATGGGGAAAGGGTGTGGAGTTTCCATGCCTGCTCCAGGCATATAAGTCTTCCAGCACTTCCATGTGTTTACCTACCCCAGAGCTTTTTTGTTGTCAATCCTCACCCGAGGATATTTTTCCATTGATTTTTAGGGAGAGTGGAAGAGAGGGAAAGACAGAGAAACTCTGGTGTGAGAGAAACACATTGATTGGTTGACTCCTGCAAGAGCCCAGACCAGGGCCCATGCCAGGGAGGAGCCTGCAAGGATATGTGCCCTTGACCAGAATTGAACCTGGACCCTTTGGTCCGAAGGCCCAACTCTATCCACTGAACAAACTGACTAAGGCTATATAACTTTTATTGACTTTAAAAA
>NW_005354472.1:87912-94020 GCF_000412655.1 Myotis brandtii | reverse complement strand
ACACGATATATGCTTCCACTTATTTGTATCTTCTTCAGCTTTTTTTCTTTAGTTTTTTATAACTTTCTGAGTACAGATCTTTTACCTCCTTGGTTACATTTCTTCCTAGATTTCTTCCCTCCTACTTACTTTGGGTTTTGTTTGTTGTTCTTTTTCTAATTCATTTAAGTGTAAGGTTGGATTATTTATTTGAAATGTTTCTTGCTTCTTGAGACAGGCCTGTATTATGAATTTCTTCTCTTTCAGGATTGCTTTTGCTATGGCCCATAGAGTATGGGTTGTTGAGTGTCCATTTTCATTTGTTTCAAGGTAAATTTAGATTTCTTCCTTGATATCATTGTTGACCCATTTATTGTTTAATAATATGTTACTTAGCTTCCATGTGTTTGTGTTTTTCAATTGTTTTCTTTCAACTGATTTCCAATTTTCTGCCATTGTGGTTGGGAAATGTGCTTCATATGATTTCAATCTCCTTGAATTTGTAAAGACTTGTTTTGTGTCCTAACATGTGGTCTATCCTAGAGAATGTTTCAAGTGTACTTGAAAATAATGTATATTTTGCTGCTTTGGGGTGAAATGCTCTGAAGATATCAAATCCAGCGTGTCATTTAATGGTACTGTTTCCTTGTTGGGACTGAGACCTCAGATCCTCACCTCAGTGTCATGTGGATGCTGCCTCAGGCAAAAAGTAGTGAGCCTCCCATGTCAGCCATTTCTGCTGACAGGGGTTAAGCCTCCCAACTCACTCATAGCCTAAGCCATGGGGCCCTGTGTGATAGCATGGAGTTTAGGGCAGTATACCCAGTGCCACCAGGTGCTTTTTCAGTGCCATTTTCATCACAGGCTCTAAAATGCCCACAGGCAGCCTGGAATGCCACACCCAGTCTTTAGCTTTGCCATTAAACTATGTGACCTCAGGCATATGACTGCCTTCCTTGGCCTCATTTCATTTTTGTACTTAGAAGGCCCCACAGTTGCTCTTTAAGGTCATTTGGGTTTGGGCACACCGTGCGTGGAAACACTAGTGGGTAGAAGTTAACATGGTCTGCCTGCCCCGCTCTCAATAGCTTATTTGCTCAGGGCCTGGGACAAGAGTTCCTTGAGGATGAGGCCATGTCAGCCATTTCTAATCTGATTCCTAGAAATTGTGTACCAGGGCCTGGAGCACAGTATCAATTGGCTGGAGCCTCCTAGGAAAGTTTCAGACTGTCCAGCTTAGTAAGAAAAGCCAGGAAAGGGTTTACTGGCTCCAACTCTCTAGTGAGGCTACTGTGATTATATTCCCACACTACCCACCTGTGGGAGTACTGGCTCCGCAAACCTGCACACACTTCTGAATCTTGCTCACAGGGCCAAGTGAAAGAGCAAGTTCCTTGAACCCTGCTCACTGTACTAACTGTTGAGAACTTAGTTCCTCCTTTATCCTCTGCTCACTGCATCATTGTTGGAAGCACAGGTCCTAATCCTACCTTACCAACTCTTGGGTCCGAGCTCCTCTACCAGGGGCTGGACCTTCTTGGACACTGGTGGTAGAAGGAGAAGTCATGAGAAGTTGTAGGTGTATAAGAGAATCTTTATTGTAGGAGCCAGCAGCCATGTAGCAATTGCTAACGAGGAGCTACTAGACAAAACAGTTCTTATAAAGCAAAGTCCCATACAGCAGATAAGCGCACACCAGCTAGGAAACAATATGTCTTTCCTACACAGCAGCAGCAACCTCTGTACCCACAGCCATTATCTGAGCAGCCCCACCTGCTGGTCAGTAATACATCTTCTCCATAATGCAGCCCCACATAATAGCAGCCTACCTTACATAGGAGCAGCCCTGTACTGGCTGGTCAGTAACAACTTTATACTACTTAGACAAAAGAGGCTTCTTTCCAGATAGTGACATCAATAATTTGGTTTAGAGAAGGGCATGTTTTCCCAGTGCTTAGATTGCTGCACCCTTGCACCTGCATATAGCATCTTAGCCTTGAACATTCTGATTAAGATTTCCATGCTCAGAGTGGCCTTGGACATCTGGTGTACTCTAAACAAGGCCTCTATACTCTAACTGACCTTGACCATCCGGCTTGCTCTAGACAGGGCCCCTCACTTTCTTAAGGTGGAACTGAGGATTCTCTTATGTGGGTCTGTGAAGAAGCCCCACATGGCCCATGTACATTGAAAGCAGCAGGGCAGGTACCGCTACAGACCTGTATGGCCCTCACATGGGTGTTTCTCTCTTTCTCATTTCTGGGATGTGTTTGTGCTAGGGTGTGTGTGCATATGCTCTGTGTGTGTGCTTTTATTTCACATAAGGTTGCATCAATATTCCCCTGCAGAAATGAGTGCCCACCGGTGTGAGAGTATGCCCTCCTAGAGACCAAAGTTGAGACATCCAGAGGTTGGTTTTCTGCCCTCTCTGAGTTCACAGGGTCAGTTGGTGTATCTTCTATGCGACTCTCCCCCTGTCTTCCCTTCAAGTGCCCTGGGATCTAGATTCTGGGCCAGGGCTCCTTCTGAGGGCATTCTAACCCTCCCCATCTCCTGGATGACCTAGGGCCCTTTGGTACCTCTTCCCTCAGCAACTAGACAGCTGAGTCAGTTCCTTGCAGGTCCTCTGAGGGGAGGTGATTCAGGATGATGGGGTCAGGGAGCAGCTCTCCTGGGGGCAAAGGGCTGAACCTCTAGCCTGGACCGTGGACATGGTTATATGTCTGCGGGATACAGAACTGCAGGAATGACCCTAATTTCACCACTGTTTATCCTGTAAACTGCAACCTGTAAATAGCAGTTAGCATTCCTATTGTAACAAAATAAACGTTTATGAAGTAAATTATGTTTCCTTGCCTAACAAAAACTCCACATTATAAAGCAAACAAACAAACACACACATAAGCAATAGAAAGCACTCAATTTATTTGTTAAAGAAATTTTGTTTGATTTAAAAAGCAAAGTTGTCACAAAATAAATAAATACTAGAATACTAGAGAAGAGAGAGGGTATACAACAAGGTAGAAATAGGCTGGACTGGGTTACTGTGAAGTTAATGACTTGTGGTTCACCTCAAAGATGCACTAACAATGGTATCTTCTGCCTCCTATATCTTCAGTAAAATCTACTACACTCACAAGTGCTTTTTGGATTGTCTTGCATTGGCACATGGGTGTTATAGCAGGTTTTATACCCAGCTCTTTCTCAAATTGCATTTTCATCCCCAAATTGAGAAATCACCTTGCCATGACTTCACAAGTCATGGCTGGGAGGAATCAGTCAATGACCCAGCATGGTCTCAGCTAGTCCTTGAAAACCACTCAAACCTAACAGAGAAACCATGAGAATCATTTTCCTGCATTTCTGTTTGGGGAGAAAAAGTAGTTTAGATGTCATGTTTCAGTTAGAGAAATGTTTTTATTTGAATATGCGATTCCAGCAAAGTATGTCCATCATGAACTAGCACATGAGAGAGAGTTGTGAATATTAATTACCAGTTAAGAGCATGGAAGCCCATGGAAATATATGTAGAAAATCCTAAAAACTCAACATAAACTTTTTAGAACTAATAAATTAATTCCATAATTTTGCGGGATACAAAATCAACTTATAAAATGACACAGTTGCATATCTATACACTAGAAACAAATTATTCAAACGAGAAATTAAGCAAAGAATACCATTTACAGTAGCATCATAAAGAATAAAATACTTAGAACTAAATTTAACCAAGGAGATAAAGATTTGTACAATAAAAATTAAAACAATGATGAAAGAAATTAAAGCAGACACAAATAAATGAAAGAACATTTTGTGTTCAAGAGTGAATATTGTTAAAATAGTCAAACTACACAAAGCAACCTAAAGATTTGTTGTAGTTCTTGTCAGAATCCTAATGATATTTTTTACAAAAATAAAAATAAATTCTACAATTCACACAGATTCCCAAAAGACACTAAATAGCCAATGATATTTTTAGCAAGAAGAACAAAGCTTGAGGCATCACACTTAATGATTTCAAAATATATTATGAAATGATGGTAATCAAAACAGTATGATGCTTGCATGAAAATTGACAGCTAGACCAATGGAGCAGAATAGAGAGCCCAGAAATACATCCATACATATATGGTCAACCGATCTTTGACAAGGGTGTCAAGAATACACAATGGGGAAAAGTATCCTCTTCAGCAAACAGTGCTGGGAAAAAGTGGATATCTGCATGTCACAGAATAAATTGGACCCTTATCTTGCACCATACCCCAAAACTACTCAAAATGGATCAAATACTTAAATGTAAGATTTGAATCTTAAAACTTCTAGAAGAAAACTCAGGAAGAAAGCTTCTTGACATTGTCCTTGGCAATGCCATTTTTGATCTGACAGCAATAGCACAGACAACAAAAGTAAAGTAGACAATTAGGATTATAAAAATTAAAAGGTTTTTCACACCATAAGATACAACCAATAAATGAACATGCAGCGTCTGGAATGAGAGAATATATTTGCAAACCATATGTCTGATAAAAGTTTCATATACAAAATATATAAAGAACTTCTACAACTCCATAGCAAAAAAACAAATATACCAATTTTAAAAGTGAACAAAGTAACTGAATAGACATTTCTCCAAAGAAGACATACAAATGACCAACAGGTATGTGAGAAGGCGTTGAACATCACTAATCACCAGGGAAATGCAAGTGAAAACCACAATGAGATATCACCTCACACTTTCCAGATGTTTATTATAAAACAAAAAGAAAACAAATGCTGGCAAGAATGTGGAGAAAAGCAAATCCTTTTACACTCTTGGTGGGATTGATTATTGGTGCAGTCACTATAGAAAACAGTATGGAGTTTTCCCAACAAATAATTTTTAAAAAATAAAACTACCATATGATCCAGTGAGCCCACTTCTTGATGTGTACATCAGGAAATGAAAACATAAAAGAGAGATCTGCACTCCCATGTTTGCTGAGGCATTGTGCAGAAGGACCAAGACTTGGAGGTAACCTCAACATCTTTTGAAGGATGACTGGATAAAGAAAACCTGGTATTTACATACAATGGGATGTAATTCAGCCTTAAAAAAATAAACACTGCAATTTGTGGCAATATTCATGAACCTGGTTCATATTATGTTAAATAAAATATGCCAGACGCATATAATACATGATACCACTTGAATGAGGAATTAGAAACAATGAAACTCAATGGAGCAGAGATTAAATTGGTGGTTTGCCAGGGGCTGGTGGGTTGACTGAGATATTATTTAAGGGTATAAAGTTTCAGTATGTGAGATAGATTTAAGGCAACGATTTTATTATTTATTTTTAAAAATATAAATTTTATTGATTTAAGAGAGTAAGGGAGAGGGAGAAAGAGAGAGATTGAGAGAATCATTGATTGGCTGCCTCCTGCATGCCCACACTGCGGATTGAGCCCACAACACTGGCTTGTGCCCTGACCTGGAATCAAACCATGTCCTCCTGGTTCATTGGTCAACACTCAACCCCTGAGCCACACCAGCTAGGCAAGGCAGTGGTTTTCAATATTTCTTTTCTCATGGCACACATAAACCAATTACTAAAAGAGCACTCTTAGTTATTAGTTTATGTATGCCTTTAGAAAAGAAGGTTGAAAATCGCTGAATTAAGGAATTATTTTTTAAAAATTATTTTAAAATATTTTTATTGATTTCAGAGAGGAAGGGAGTATTAGAGAGGGATAGAAACATCAATGATGAAAAAGAATCATTGATTGGCCACCTCCTGCACACTGGGGATGTAGCCTGCAACCCAGGCATGTGCTCTGACCGGGAATCAAATCATGACCTCCTAGTTCATATGCCGACACTCAACCGCTGAGCCATGATGGCCAAGAATTTTTGACTTACTTTACACATTTCTGCTACTCTCTACCCTCTGCCTCTGGCAACCCACAATGTATTCTGTTAATAAATTGGCTGGGGCCCTAACCCGTTTGCCTCCGTGGATAGAGCATCAGCCTGTGGACTCAGTGGTCCCAGGTTAGATTCCTGTCAAGGGCATGTACCTTGGTTGTGGGCACACACCCAGTAGGGAGTGTGCAGTAGGCAGCTGATCAATGTTTCTCTCTCATCGATGT
>NW_005354472.1:77770-87895 GCF_000412655.1 Myotis brandtii | reverse complement strand
TCTAATTCTCTATCCCTCTCCCTTCCTCTCTGTAAAAAATCAATAAAATATGTTTTCAATAAAATTGGCTGGGTTTTTTTGAGTCCACATGTAAGTGAGTATCATATGGTATTCATCATTCTTGATTCTGACTTAGTATATGCTCTTAAGGTACATCCATATTGCTGCAAATGGAAGATTTCTTTTTTTAGTTATGACTAAGTAATATTCTATTATATATGTACTATTGGCCCTGTGCATGAAATTCTTGCACATTAAAAGGAGATTAATTAGAAGAAATAGATTAATATTGCTATTTGCCCTTTCTCTATAATAGAAGTGTGAGAGATGAAAGAAAATTAGTAAAATATATATGAAAATCTTCCTCATGTCAGAGCCTGGGGCACGTTGCGGGATCTAGAGTCAAGTCCTCGCCTACCCATGGAGCCTCAAAATCTTGTAAGACCCAGACCCAGTTGGCCCCACCCCCATTGGGCAAGATCCAGACCCGGCCGGCCCCACCTTTGTCAAGCCCCACTGGGCGGGAGGTGCAGCCTCAGGTCACCCAACACATCCTCAGGTACCCTGGCCCAGTGCCAGGGCAGGGGGTGTGACCTCAGGTCCCTTGGCCCGGTGCCAGGGTGAGCAGCGTGCCTTGAGGTGCCCCGGCAAGCACTGCCTGGCTGGGGGCACGACCTGAGATTCCCTGTCAAGTTCCGCTGGGCGAGGGGCACAGCCCGAGGTCACTGTCAAGTCCTGCCAGGTTGGGGATGTGGCCTCAGGTTCCCTGTCAAGCCCCACTGGGTGGGGGTGCAGCCTCAAGTCCCTGCTGATTGTTTGTTAAGGCTCGTAACGGGAATCAGCCTCTGCTGTGGGTGCTGCCATCTTGTGTTATGGAAACAATCCCTCTCCCCCTCCTCTGCTGTGAGCCTCACCATCTTTGTGACAGCATGATGGTCAATTTGCATATTCCCTCTTTATAAATAGAGGATACTACATTTTCTTTAAAAAAAAACACACATATTTTTATTGATTTCAGAGAGTAAGGGAAAAGGAGAGATAGAAACATCAGTGATGAGAGAGAATCATTGATTGGCTGCCTCCCAGAGCCCTGCACTGATGACCAAACCCACAGCCTGGGGCTGTGTCCAGACAGGGAAATAAACTGTGACCTTCTGGTTCACAGGTTAATGCTCAACAACTGAGCCACTCGGGTCAAGTCACATTTTCTTTATCCATTCAGTTGTTGATGAACCCTTAGAGCAGCGGTTCTCAACCTGTGGGTCGCAACCCCTTTGGCAGTCAAACGACCCTTTCACAGGGGTCACCTAAGACCATCCTGCATATCGGATATTTACATTATGATTCATAGCAGTAGCAATATTACAGTTATGAAGTAGCAACAAAAATAATTTTATGGTTTGGTCACAACATGAGGAACTATATTTAAAGGGCTAGAAGGTTGAGAACCATTGCCTTAGAGTGTTTTTGTATCCTGGTTATTGTAAATAATGCTGCAATGAATATAAGAGTACATATTATCTTTCTGAGTTAACATTTTGTTTTATTTGGATAAATACCCTGAAGTGGAATTGCTTAATCATATGGTAGCTTTATATTTAATTTTTGAGGAACCTTCATGTTTTTCATAGTGGCAACACCAATTTCAGTCTCATCATCAGTGCACTGGGTTCCCTTTTCATCAGCATTTGTTATCTCTTGTATCGTTGATAATAGCCATGGGATATTTTAAAACTGATGAAGATTAATTTAACAATTGTTTTTCTTATATGTAGAGTGCATTTTATACGGTGTTAAGAAACTTTTATCTCCCCCAAGAGGAAAAATTTCTTCTGTTCTTTTAGCTTTCTTTTAGATATTAACTTTAACATTTAAGACTATGATTCAGCCATAGCTGGTTTGGCTCAGTGGATAAAGTGTCAGCCTGGGTACTCAAGGGTCCTGGGTTTGATTCCAGTCAAGGGCACATGCCCAGGTTGCAGGCTCTCATCATTGATATTTCTATCCCTCTCTCCCTCTCCCTTCCACTTTGAAATTAATAAAAATATATTTTTAAAAAGACTATGATTCATCTCAATTTTATTTTTGAGTAGGTGTGAATTGAGGGTCAACATTCAATTTTCACCTCAAAATATTGTTCCAACACAAAATCAGAAAGGCAGAGAGAACAATAGTCTAGTTTAAGTTTTACAGGATTATAGTTATGTGTTTCAGAGGAATAAAAATAAATTTATTTCAAGTTTGAGTTAATACTCCCCTTTGTATGACTATAGAAGCTACTCACTGAACTGTGGGAGGAAAAATAGACTAAGGAAGGAGAGTAGAAGAGAAAGAGGTGAGTGGCCTGTGGACAGGACAGTAATTACCCAGAAAAATTTTGTAGAAAGGGAGGGTAAAGCATCCACACATAAATCCATTTTGCACAGAGGCAAGTACTTATTCTACTAGTATCACAGAGTCCCATCTGTGCCCACAGACCATTAGCCACCACCCAATCAAGTACAGCCACTAAGAACTGTGCTCTGTCTGCACCTTTCAGTCAATTGTCCCAGGTCTCCCTTATTTGCTGCCAGCCCATGAGCAATAGACTACTTGGCAGAAGTGATGATCAATGTGTCCCATGGCTTTGTTCACTTCCATTATCTTTGTCCTAAGTTCACAATTCCCCAAACCCTATCCCCAAACCAAAGAAAACCCTTGAGCAATAGTATAGGACCGAGGATGTTTAGAAGGGTGAGGTATGTGAGAAAGAACAAGTCTATCCTGAACATAAGCCGCCTGATATCCCCTCATTGTAAAATGCATCTCATTATACAATTTAATGTGTCTCTAGTCTAGACTCAATATGCCTGATTTCAAATATTGATTCCAGTTAAGAATCATGCTAATCACTCTTACTATAATTAAGCACAAATTGAATCACTTTGTCGAAAAAAACATTGTCTTCACAGTTTATTTGTTCTTTATAAACTTTATGGTTCAACAAAATTGCAAGCATCAGCCCTAGCCAATTTGGCTCAGTGGAAAGAACACTGGCTCACAGACAAATTGATGTTTCTCTCTCTGCCTGTCCCTCTTCCTTCCGCTTTCTCTAAAAATCAATGGAAAAAATATCATTGGGTGAGGATTAAGAAAACAAAAAAAATTGCAAACATCATGCTGCTAATTTTAGTTGAGAGACAACTGTTTGACATTCAGAGGTTGCTCAACCTGTAGCTTCTACCTCCTCTTCCAGGAAGCTTTGCTGAACTTCCTTCTGAGATCTGACTGGATGCCACATACATATACCTACTCTGACACCTCCACCACTTACTGGCTGTGTGTTCTTAGGTCACTTATTAGCTTCTCAGTGCATATCATTTCTCAATTGTATGATGGGGATGACAGTAGTACCTAAATTCATACTATTCTGAAGACTGAATTGATAATCAAAACAGAGCACCAAGGAATATACTTGGTTTAGAAAATGTGTGTTCAATATATACTTGCCATCACCAGCAGCATTTTTATCACTATTAGTGTATACTTGTATGATAACCATTATCCCCCACATCCAATTGACTATATTTCCCTTTTAGGTAATATTATAAGCTTCTTGAGAATATTGTTTTTTAAATTATGTATCAGTTATACATAGTGCAAAACTATTACATTGTTTCCTAAATGAAAAGCATGTTCTCTTTTATCTACATTCCTGATAATAAATCTTATATATGGATAAAAGATTTCTTGTTTATTTGAGTATTTAGCTAATTGTGGATATAGAAGATAAAGATGTATGGATATCACCATGCTTTGCTCTCTCTTCACAAATGGCCCTATGATCTTAGATTTTCAAAAGGATACACAAAGACTCTGTGACCTCCTCTGTTGGTCTTCCCCCCTCTTTTTATTCCTCACCTTCACTCCTTTCCTGAGCACCAGGGTATAGTACTGTTCAAGCTTGTTTATTGCTTCTAAGTAGAGCCTATATCCATTAGGCACAGAGAACATTCCTCTTGAAATACTTTCCATCAGGGATTCTGAGAGCTGATTAAGCTGAGCCTGGCAATATTTTCCAGATTCATCTTCATTCTGCAGCAAGAAATACTCCTTCTTTTTCTCTATGATGCCCTGCCAGGGAATATTGAGAAGTACAAAGAAAAGAGGCTCTTAAAAGGGAAGACCCAACTGTGATCCTCTTGGAAGAAACAGGTGGTCTGGAGCATGGAATCATAGAGCAGCATCAAGAAGCTAATTTAGTCTCAGTTAAGACCAATTCTTTGTGTGACTTGTGGGAATTTCCTTAATTCTCTTCGGTTCAGGCTGAACATTTGTGAAATGATGAGGTTTGTAGACACAAACTCCATGGTTCCTTTATTATTTAAATTGACTTATAACTGAGATATTACATTATATTAGTTTCAGATGTACAACATAATGATTTGATATTTGTATACATTGCAAAATGATCACCCCACTGTCTAGTTATTATCTGTCACCTTATGTAGTAACAAAAATTGTTTTTCTTTTCATGAGAAGTTTTAAGTTAGACTCTGTTAGCAACCTCCAAATATGCCATCCAGTATTATCAATGGTTCCTTTATCAGTCGTAGTATTAACAGAGGTCCATCCATCGACAATGAGGAATGGAAAGTTCAATATGACTGGAAGTAGTCTTTCCTCTGCAAATTTGGATTGCTATAAGTAAAAATACATACACATTAAATAAACTGTACACTAGTGAAGTAAGTGGTCACTGAACAGAGTTTTGAACTCCTCATGAATTATTTCAATGAGGTTTAATTGTGCAAAATGAAAGGAACAGTAATTTTTTTGTTATACTTGAAAAATTACAATCTTGTTGGTTTTCTTCTTATGAAGTGAGAGGTTTTCTTATTTGTTTTTGTTTTTTTTGTTAATCATCACCCAAGGATATTTTCCTATTGATTTTTTGAAAGAGAGTGGAAGGAATGGGTAAGAGACAGAGAGAAATATCAATGTGAAAGAGATACATCAATTGGGAATCAAACCAGGACCCTTCAGTCCATGGACCAATGCTCTATCCACTGATCCAAACTGACTAGGGTGTGAAGTGAGAGTTTTTTAACTTACAGGATGGTCAATGACAGATTCAAAGACAAGATGAATATGCTTATGTTAAATAGAATTATACTGTTCTCAAGAGTTCTCTGTCCTGGTGTCCATACGCTACAGTCCCTAGGGCTGTGAATACACTTAATATTGATCCATGATTAGATTATTATATGGCACAGGTTGACATTAAGAAATGGAGATTACTCAACTGTGCACACCTAAATACATCAGCTCTTTAAAAGAAAGTTTTCACCAGTTGGTGGCAGAGAGGTAGTCAAAGATATTAGAAACAAGATAAGTATACAACGCACCATTACTGTCTTGAATATGTAGGAGCAGTTCCCATGACCTTCCTTATGATATGTTAGTTTCAGGTGTACAACATTTCCATCTTTGTTTGAAGCTTTTGGTACACAGAACAGAGCACCCATACATCTTGTGATAGGAACTCGACTGAAGAATTGTGAACAAACAAATTTCCATAATAGAAAGAAGGAGCCAATTGTTCAGAAAAAGAATAAGTAGTAGTCTATAGACCACTATAGACTATAGTCAATCACATGAATTTAAGCTCTTTTACAATGGAAAACTCATGGACTATGAGTCAAAAAGGGAATGTCTGGACATCAATCCAGAAGAACAGGAATTAAGAAGGATATATGCTAAGACATATTACCATAAGCTTCTTTTGGAATACCTGGTTGTCATCCTTGAAGGAGTTCTCCATGAAGACTGCAATAGCTTCCCTCTCAGAGGCTGCATGAAGGTCCAGCAACTCCTGCAGTGTGTCTGTGGGGAAGCTCACTCTCTGGGCCATCTGCTTGCTGTAGTGGTTGGCTGCCTTCTGCATGGCTGCTGAGTTCTCAAGCTCAGCCAGAGTTGTCACTGCATTTTCCAAACAAGGCACTGCTCCACTGTTGATGGCATCCACATAGGCCTTTGCCAGAGTCCCCAGACCTGAATGACACAAGATATTCAGGGAGTGGACAGGAAGTTCTCACTCATGTTTTATAAACTTTAGAGATCAGCATTCTAGTAGTAACAAAATTTTTATTGAAATGAAAATTTCTCGGTTCTCTTTTTCTTTTCCTCCCTATCTTCATCCTTATCTTCATCCTTGTTTCCTCTTCCTTTTTATTCCACAAATCCACTTCTTTGTAATAACATCACAGTGTCTCCTACATACATTCCCTTTTATGGTTCTCACATTTATCACATGATAATATAAACTTAAAGATCTCAGCCACTATGTTCAAGGGTCTCCTAGATACATTTCCCAATTGAAGTAAAATTAAAAAGAGAGTTTATTTTACAGGTCAATATATAATTTGTGGGAAAAATTTTCCAATGAAAATTTATTTAAAAATCATAGGCTATAGTTAACTTTTCTTCTCAAACTCTAATGAGCATTCAGAGCTTTATATTCTGCTAAATATTTTTTCTAACAGGGGTAAATTCTCAAAATATCTTGTGTATCCTCGACAAGACACACTCATCTCATTGGTCTTCTCATCATGCAGATTCCTCTCCTTAACAGCAGCTTGTGCTTATGTCATTAGCGTATTAGTTTCATGAGACACAATAGCCTTCAACAATCCCTCATATTGGAAAACTTTTATGAAGAAACATGCATTTTTATCTGTGGCATGTATCTATACCTTTTTCACATCACATAGAGAAGGAAACAAAACTGCTGAAAAACCCTGGGTACAATCACACACAATGAACTGCAGAGAAACATGCTGTAACAATGGGCACTCACGATATCCATTGACAATAATTCCCTCTCTGAGAGTCTTGGTTTTTGCATCTGTGAAGGTATAGTTACAGAAATTTTTGGATTGCTCCTGGAAACTGCACTCTAGTTGGTTTTCTGACACCCCATCCATACAGTATAATAAATTTTTGTCAGTTATAGGTCGGTCAAAGGTAAAGCACTTTCGTTTTGGAAAGAACTTCCTGATATACTCTCTAGGGATGTTGGCTTGCTGGATTTTGGGATCCTCCCCTGTAGAGAAGAAAAAAGGGCAGTGATTGGTAAGACAGTCTTCAGAAAAGGACGTTGCATATCTCCTATTTAATCATCAAATCAACATAATGATAATCTTCCCAAAGCATAGATTTGTGAGTGTGTGTGTGTGTGTGTGTGTGTGTGTGTGTGTGTTTATGTCCAGACCAGGATTAAAAGAAGTACTTCTGAGGAAGAAGAGGACGCAGTTATCCCATCTGAAGAAATTTATGATTGTTTTTCTTAGTCTTTCCATGAATTCCAATGGCTTGACTATTTATTAGATATTTTTGAATGATAGGGTAATCCCCACAATTGTCAGAAATACTTTTGAAATTATAGTCCTCATGTCAGAAATATAATATGGGCTCCAAAGTACCAGTCAAATATTTACTGGTAGATATATGGAAATTTATGATATTGCTAGGAAAAATATAATGAGGACAGACAATAATAAGAACAACTTCTAAAAATCAGAGTAAAAAATACACACAACTGGAGTGGGGCTTAGGTGGGGAGAGATTAACCAGGGAATTTACGTATATGCATATATTTATAGCCCACGGACACAGACAATAGAGTGGTAAAGGTAATAGAAGGGTGTTCTGGGGTGGAGGAGGTCAATGGAAAAAACAAACAAACAAAAACCAAAAACAAATTAGACATCTGTAATACTTTCAACAATAAAGATTAGAAAAACCAAAGCAGGAATTCCTAACTTGGTATTGACAGATAAAATTATGTTCTCCATAAACTTCATTGAGAGAGAGAGAGAGAGAGAGAGAGAGAGAGAGAGAGAGAATGAGTGTACATAGAAAATTTGCTTGGGGAGAATTTATATGGTTTTTAAGGGAATCTTTGATTACATAAATATTCAGAAAATCTGCAATAAATGGATTTGAATGGAGAAAAAATAAAATATACATATGTTCAGAGATGTTTTAGCAGATAACATCGACAAGTAAGGTTAAACTAATGTCATTTTGAGACTTCACCTGTTCTCTAAATCAGATTATATTGGACATGACAATGTCACACGGAGTAATTCTGGGTTTATATCAGCTGTTCAATAAATAATTTTAGAATGAATAAATAAATGATTAAATTAGCAAAAATGGACATGTTTCTAGGTACCACTCATTTTCCTCTTGGCTAAATATGTTCTGTATAATGAATGTATTATATGAACATGATAATAGGCTATGGCAGTGGTCGGCAAACTGTGGCTCACGAGCCACATGTGGCTCTTTGGCCCCTTGAGTGTGGCTCTGCCACAAATTACCAACTTCTGTGCATGGGCCACGAAGTTTCAATCGCACTATACGTGCGCGGCCGCACGTGGTATTTTGTGGAAGAGACACACTCAAGGGGCCAAAGAGCGGCATGTGGCTCACGAGCCACAGTTTGCCGACCAGTGGGCTATATAATGAAGATAGTGAAGCTATAATAATGAGATAATGAAGGATTTGACAGTCTTACTGGAAGGATATGTTAAATTTTTGGGAAACATTTTATATATATACATATGATGTAACTATGCAGGCTATTAAAAGAGACTACATAAGATATATTTAAAAAATAAAGTCATTTGGTAACTTTGTGATTCTGTGTTAACCATCATCCATAGTGATGGGCATTTTTCTATAATTAGTAGCAGAAGAGCACTAAACTTAATCAGAAACACAAGTATTTGAGCCTTAGGAAGTCTTTGCACTGGTTGTTATCCTCAAAATTTTTTCATGGTGTCAAATATCCTAAAATCTTTGGTCTAAAGTTGGGTTCTCTTTTCCTTAGCCAGCTTAAATCATGGTCACTGGACTATTTTTAGTAATAATAACAATTAAAACCATACCCATCTCTCATACCCATAACACCATTAGCACGGGCCTCACTGAAATAAAAAATAAAGATTATATTGACCTTAAGTGCTGAATGACTCAGTTAATCCCACCTCCTACTGAACCCTCTACCACCTAGATCATCCTCTGGTACCTGGAACCAACTTCAAAGCATGCTCCAGGTACTCATCTTCACTGATGGTGCGTCCATCTAACTCCAGCTCCAGCATGAAATCCCGTGTAACCCAAACAAAGTCTGGAAAGAAACTTGCAAACTTGGCTGAGTCATCTCCTTCACCAGAGCTGGGAGATGACTTTGTCTTGATTAGCTTTGTTAGTTCAGTCACATAGCTGGGATCTTAGCTAAAGAATGAGAAGTGCACCATACCAAAATTTCTAGATCTCACTCAGAAATCATTTTTATTAACATTCCCATTCACCCTGTGTCCCTTTTTCCTCATTCATGAATATGAACATGAGGGAAAACAACAACAAAAGAGTGTCAGTTACGTTCCGATAGCCTCCATGACACGTGATGGTTGGGTTCCTGGAAGGATACTGCAGCTGCTCCAGGGCCTGGTGGTTGATGGTGCTCATGCTGTTGTAGACAAACATACTACTCAGAAGCACGGCCAGGGCAAAGATTCATGAGTCATTTTTTGTGTTGCCCTAGAAAGTGCATTACAGCAGGGCATTGGGCATCTACTCTTCAATCACCCATTCAGTTGTTCATGCACTATGTCAGCTCTACTATATCTGAACAGTAGGGCAAATAGCATACACTGTGATGATAGTGCTAAATTTAAACCTCATTTTTGGGTTTTGACATTGACTCGTCTCATGGTCTGAGTTTTTTAGCAATTAAGAGAAGTGAATGACAATGTAAATGTGTGTCAAATGTTTAAAACAGTTCCAAGAACATAGATGTATGCAATGATAAGTGCGTAATGATTTCTTTGCAACTTTCTCTTGACCATGAGCTTATTGGTGACACAAATGCTAGTCAATTAAATTCACTAACCTCTCATTGTGCATCTAAAAAATGCCAGATACTGAGTGAGCACCAAAGCCCCATTGAAGCAAGCCTTGCCCTGGAGGGGTGTCTCCAGCACAGAAGTTCTCCCACTGCCGACACAGCTGATTCTCACAGCCAATTGGCCTGGAGGTCAAATCCTCCCAGTGTTACCTACAACAATCAAAGCT
>NW_005354472.1:62322-76841 GCF_000412655.1 Myotis brandtii | reverse complement strand
AAGAAAATGGTAAATATACAAACTATGAACAACAAATACACATCTATCAACAAGTAAATCTAAAAATCAAGTGAATAAATAATCTGATGAACAGAATAAACTGGTGATTATAATAGAATCAGGGGCATAAAAAATAAATAAAATATGCGAGATACCACATTTAGTTTTGTTGATATAAAGTTTCATAAGGCAATCTCTTGAGATGACTTCCTGGAGGTGCAAATATCCATGGCAACATGTAAATGACTCCAAGGTGATCAGCTCTGCCAGGAGTGCAACCCAATGTTATAACATAAAAGACAAAGAGGGAATGCAAAACCCAGAAAACTTACTCTGTGATTTCAGGGCAAGAAGGGATTATGTCTGAATGAGATACAATCCTATTAGGTTGAAAGTAGCTGGGCTTTAAAGAAGGTGCAGAATGTGGAATTGTGGAAAGAAAGAGAACATGTAGATGGAAGGATCTATAGAAGCCAATCAGAATAGTCAGAAAGTGTATTCATACAAAGGTATAAGATGTTATTTTATTTGATTGAAGTATTGGCTATGTGTGTGGTAGGAATAGATGATGAGTCTGATTCAGGGTAAACCATGAATGATGTTTCAATAGAATTAGATACTGCTAAAAACACTAGAGTTGCAAGTACTTTGTCTTCTATCAGATGGCAATTAGTTATGCTTTGGCTCCTTTACAAACGTAATTAGCTAAAAGAAGAAGGTTTATGTAAACTATAATCTGATAGCAATCCGCATATCATCTTGGGTTTACATTGAGGTGACTACTGCATACTTTAAACTTGAATTATGCTAATAAGCCAATCAGAGAAAGACAAGTACCACGTGATTTCACTCATATGTGAAATCTAATGAAAAAAATGAACTAACAATCAAAATAGAAACAGATTGCTTGGCTGATGCTGCTCAGTGGTTGAGCATTCACATAGGAACCAAGAGGTCACTGGTTTGATTCCTGGTCAGGGCACATGCCCGGGTTGCGGCTCAATCCCCTAGTAGGGAGCATGCAGGAGGCAGCAAGTCTATGAAGTTTCTCTCTAATCCATGTTACTTTCTCTCTATCCTTCTTCTTTCCTCTCTCTCTAAAAACCAATAAAAACATATAAAAATAGAGACAGACACATAAATAGAGAGGAGGCTGACAGGAATGTGTGTGTGTGTGTGCGTGTGTGCGTTTGTGGAGGGGGTATTGAAATAATGAGGGTATTGAGCAAAAAAAGAAAAAAGAGAGGGAAATAACTCATGGACAGGGCAACAGTGTTGTGATTGCCAGTGTAGCAAGGTGAGAGAAGTTGGAGGAATGTATAGGGGGAATAAATGGTGATGGACAGAGACTTGACTTGGAGTGGTAAACTCACAAATAGTACACAGATAATATGCTATAAAATTGTGCATCTGAAACCTGTATAATTTGGATTATACAGTGTCACTTCAATAAATTCAATAAAACATAAATATTAAAATTCAGAATACTTAATTCCTGCCCCAGCTCTTTTTGCAGTAATGGAAGCCAAAGACCACTGTGCTACTATCACTTAAGACTCTGGCTAATACAAATAAGAACACAGGAATGACTGCAAATAACACAGCAAAGACAAAATACATAAAAGTATCCCATTTATGTATATTTTTGGTGGATCTAGCTCATGAATTTATAGACGTCAGGGAGGAATTCATCTCTAAAGCCCAGAGACTTGGACTAAAACCTTAATTAATGTGTCTGGGGTAGCTGAAGTGTTTTTTAATATTATTTAAATATGTTATTCTACTGAAATGCCATTTTTATGTGTCCTACCTTCAAGCCCATCATCACACACACTTTAACTGGTAGAGTACATTGATCCCATAATTATAGCTTCCTCCTGGATATTTTTTGTATCCTGAAGACTGGTTAAATATGTCATTCCTTGTATCCATGGTACCAGGTACTGATAGCACTGCATATTTCTTATCTCCCAACGAGGCTCTGGGCCTTTTCCTCAATCATGCATATCTATAGTGGTTAACACAAAACCCTAGAATTTAGATGCCCAATAAGTGTGTTTGTTATCTTGTACCTTTTAACCAACTATAAAAATCAGAACATCTATACCTACTAAGGAAAGTATTGAGTTTCCATGAAAGTAAATTGAAGGAAACAAAATTTAAGCTCATTATTCTTTTTTTTATTTTTATTTTTTTATTGCTAAAAGTATTACAAAGGGTATTACATATGTGTCCTTTTTTCCCCCCACCCTTGACAATCCCCTGGCCTCCCCTACCCCCCAGTGTCTTATGTCCATTGGTAAGCTCATTATTCTGATTGGATTTGCAGTTTATAGAAATAGGTCATAGAAGTTGAATTAAGGTAGCAAATTAAAATGAAAGTGGATTATCAAGACAAAGAAGACTCTTTACCTTACCTTTTAAACATCACCCAGGCCCTCAATGTCCAGAAAGACCAGAGTGTGGTTGGGCTTCAAGGGGTGTGTACACACCACATCCAGATGCCCTGGGTTTCAGACGGCACTGTGGAACACAGACAGAATCCTACAAAGTTAGAGGAGAAAGTGCTATACAGTAAGAGCAGATAGTCCAGGCTGCCCATAGGTTACATTAGTTAAAGTTATCAGAATGTGAGTGCAAGGCTGGGAGGAAGGTTGCTTTCATTTCAGCAAGGACAGCCTATCCAACCTTTATACATGCTAAGAAACACTTCTCAAGAAACACTCTGCGCTCCCTATTCACTTTAAACTATCAATGGTCCAAGTTATGTCACATTTCAGAATTACTGTAACCTCTATTGACCTTTATGTTTTTTTCTGACATTGACGAGCTCCCTTGCCCTTCAGGCTCTGGTGGAGTTCCACCAGAGTGAGGCACCAGCATGAGACTAGTGGTCAGGAATATGGTCCACTCACTTCCCCTTGATGAGCCACCCTGTCCCAGTGCCTCAGTTCCTCTCAGTGTGCCACAGCCCTTTCATTTAGCTCCATCCAAAAGTGCTGGTCTTTGCCACATTCCGGTTTCCTTTTTGCTTGTCTTTTCAGGCTATAGGAGTGATTATAGTTACCTGGCCATTGCTATTGCCACCATTTCAGTGCTGCCTCATCTCTAATTAGTTCTCTGTGCCCTGGTTATGACCTTGTGTGTCCCTCTATTAATCACGCTTTAGTTACCCCTTGAGAGGTTCTTGTGTTTCCTGCCAGGACCTAGATTGATGATTAGCTTTGTTGGATTTCCCTTCCCTTTTATTCCTGTATTTTTCTCATTTCTTTTCTCCTTTTCAAGGAAATGATGAGTTTTGGTTCCACCCTAGCCCCCTTACTCAGGTGGGGATATAATGGAAGTGAAGGCAGAAAATACCTGTGAAAGGTGCTAGCTCCTCTTTCAAAAGGCTTAAACCAATAGGTGGAGAGCATGCGATTGATATAACGAAGAACCTGTGCCTGATATATCTTGTTCAACAGTTTAACATTTTTAACATCTGCCATAGGCCAATGTTTCCTTCAATGGGGACTAGAAACAGACATGATGGAATGTGTAAGGGAGGTTGCTTCAGCTGGGCTCAGGCCATTCTATTTCCACATCCAGTGAGTTCTCCATAGAGAGGGTGTAAAGCCGGAGATGGTTTGCATTCTCCTACATTGGGGTAGTATTTGTTTGTTTCTTAATAATACAGTGTAATCTGAACTCTCAGTTCTCCCAGTGGGAAAAGGTAGGTGTAAACTGAATATCATCACTCTCAGTTATGAGAGGTAAAAACTCACAAAGAAAGTTATCAACAAGGGGAGTGAATAGTGACCTAGTCTTGCTTCTGGACTTGGACTGGGCACAAATCATTTTGTTTTGTTTTACTTTGTTTTGTTCTTTCTGTTCTATGAGTAGGTGGTAGAGTTACAATTCAGATGTTGTTGTTTTTCCGTTTACAGTTTACTTTCAACATTATGTTGTATTAGATTCAATTGTACAGTATAGTGGTTAGACAGCCATATACTTTGCATAGTGTTCTCACTGATATGACAAGGACCCATTTGGCATTATACATAATTATTACAACATTATTGACTATACCTTGGTGAGTTAAAATATTTTGGTGATTGGGACCTCCTCAGCAATGAAACAGCACCTTGTTATTACCTGATGTTATCTTGAGTAGAATTAAAAGGATGGTGTTGAAACTCCTTAACTGACCTCTCTCCCTTAGTGTTCTCAAAACTTTAATCCTAAAAAAAAGACTTATTAATTATTTTAAGACAGACAAAAAAAAGTGTTCTCCCCTGATGATTGGTCTAGAATTTCTCTACAGAAAAGACCAAGACAAAATTTTTTGTTAGAAACAAATGGCGGGAAAAAAAGAAACAAATGGAAAAGATTGTAAAGCAAAAAGGAGAGAGGAAGCAAAAAAGGTGAGGGCAAGGAGTGAGACAAAAAGAAAGAGACACAGTGAGAGAAAGACAATGAGAGATATCTCTAGGAATCATTGGAGTTCAGTGTATTGAGGTTTAACCCATATGGTGCTGAGGTTAAGAGACACAGAGGAAGACATTTGAAAATAAAAATGGTGTGTGGGCCTAGCTGGATTGGCTTAGTGGATAGAGCATCCACCTGGGGAATGAAGAGTCCTGGGTTTGATTCCAGTCAAGGGCAATGCCTGCATTGTGGGCTCTATCCCCAATAGGGGGCGTGCAGGAGGCAGCCAATCAATGACTCTCTCTCATCATTGATGTTTCTATTTCTCTCTCTCCCCCTCTCCCTTCCTCTCTGAAATCAATAAAAATATATTTTTAAAAAATGGTGTGTGTTCTTCATAGAGAGAAATGAAGTACAGAAATGAGTTATAGGCAGATTAATCTAAAAATCAGTATGAACCAAAAGGGGCAACTTAATAGGAAAGAAAAATGACTTCAAAAAATAGGAAATGCAAAGAGTAAATTAATATGTCAAACTGTTTTATAATAAGGAAAATATTATGCACCTATATAAGTCACCAGATCATCAAATTTTAAACGTCTTTTACCAAATTTTTATGAGGTTGTGGAGAACCTTCAATTACTGCTTATAAACATATACATTGCATATAAACCTTGAAAAGCTTTTTAAAGTATCTAGAAAGGCTGACAACATATATACTCCATAATTGAGTAATTTTATTTCTGGGTCTGTCACACAAGGTAAGTTTGTATATTTTTGCACCAGAATATACAATTGAGGAGGTTCATATCAGCATCATTCATAAAAGTAAAAAACTAGAAACAAAACTAATGTTCATCAACAAAAAATGGATAAATAAATTATGCTTATCTTCTCACAATAGCGTGGTATAAAATAATGGAAATAAATAAATTGCAGATACATATCACAAACTTGATAAAACAAACTTTTTGTTGAGCAAAAGAAGTAAGACTCCAAAGAATACCTGAATGGACTTCCCTTTATATAATATTTAAGCTATTCTTAAAGATGCATACACAGCTTGTAAAACCACTCTTCAAAAGGAAGAGTGAAAGCATGCAGCATGAAAATCAAAACATTGGTGAGCTCTAGTGAGGTCTCAGAGGGTATATCTAGGGCTTTTGGGTGCTGGTTATGTTTTATTTCTTGATATGGACAGTGATTACAGAGAGGATCACTTTATGTTTATTAACTTTGTATATGGGTATGTTTTGTGCACTCTTCTGTGTTATAGTTCACATATTGGAAAAGACTAGATACAGAAAAGAGGGTATAATTTAACAAAGTTTTGCTTAGCAATGAAAAAAATTGGATGGTAGAACAAGTGAGAGATGGCATATATAGAATATACTGTTGTCTGTTGTTCCTTCCATCCCTTTTTAAAAACAGAACATGTTGAACAATATTTGTGTCCTAGTTGAAAAGGCCCTGAAGTTTAGGGCAAAAGTGATGAGAGAGAAAGGGAATAATTGCTGGAGCTGAGCTCCTCAGCAGAAAGAGGGGATGGGATCAAGAAAAACGGGTGGATCTTTGGATTAAGTTGGGGAACCCATTGTTACTGGCTCAAAGAGTGAAGTTTTGTGGAACAATGGGTTTTAAGATATTTATTTGGTGGTGGCAGTTAGAACCTTTTTTTCAGTGGAAGAAGTTAGGTTTTTTTAAGATGACCCTGAAGGAGGCATGATCAGCCTGTGTTATCCCTGTCTCTAAGCAAATGGCCCCCGCCCCAGAACAACACTCACCATGGTTCTGTCCTGCCAGGCGGTTCATCAGGTAGGATTTTCCTGTCCGATACACACCTGCGATGGCCACCACCACCACAGGCTGAGAGATGTTGTCTAGAATCTCCAGTGCTGTTGGATTTACTGTCAGCTGATTATTCTGATTTTCCACTAGACGGATGGGGTCCATCATGGTGTATTCAGAGGCCATGGTAAGCTATAACCCAGAGGAACAACTCAGTACAACACAGGATCCAGAGTCATAGCTAAGGGTTATACAAGTCACATACTTGTCAGCTTTCTGTGTGTGGAATGTATAAGTCAGAGTCCTATATTTTGTATATTTCTAAAAGATAAGTATTTAGCCTAGTGTGTCAAGGCCTGGCACAGATTCCTTATGTACATTATCATACTGATCTTTAAATAAATCCTAATACAACCTTACCCATTTGATGCATAAAAGAAATAGAATGAACAAAACAAAACACTGATGATAGAGCCTTGAGAATATTAACATATTGGGGGTAAGTAGAGGCAGAATGGGACATGCAGGAGATGAGGAGTGAGATACCTGGAGTTCCAGAATTATTTGGTTTCTCATTAGCCTCATACATTCTCTAAGCACCTACCATGTGCTGTGTACTAGTCTGTGTGCTCGGTATCAAGCGGCAAACAAAATGGATACCAATTCCTGCCTCGTGGAGCTCTATTCTGGTGGGAGGAGATAGACAATACAGAAAGCAAATAAGCAACATGCATTGTATATGTATTTTAGATGATGGAAAGTGCTCAGGAGAAAACAAGCAGGAATTGAGATAGGGAGCGTGGGGGTTGACTTTATATAGAGGATGGTCAGGAAAGGCCTTTCAGAAAAAGAGAAATAAATGTGCTCTGTGACCTTCAGGAGGACAAATGTATTCAATCCTGAGAGTTGTAGCAGTTGGAGGAGGAGAGACTTTGAGAGGAAGAAGAAGACAAAGAATGAGACTCGCTCTCAAAACACCATGATGTAGATCTTTATAGGACCCAGGGACAGTTGTGAATGCAGGAATTCATTTATTTAAACTAGAATAAGTGGACATTTTTGTTTCTGGACTGGCAGGGAAGAGAGTCTGTAGCCAGGGTGTGCCCAGAGCTGCCAGAGTCCCACAGCTGGGAGAGGTCGTACTTTAGTGTATTCATCACAGTGGGCGTTTCATGTAATTAAGAGACAGAAAGCAATCAAAGTGATTTGACTGTCTCTTCACTTTCTCAGTGACAGTCCTAAACAACATTCATGTGTTCCCTGCTTTTCCAGCTGTGTGCATTGAAAAAGTAATTTCTGCCCTAACCGGGCTCAGTGGATAGAGCGTCAGCCTGCAGACTCAAGGGTCCCAGGTTCGATTCCGGTCAAGGGCATGTACCTGGGTTGCGGGCACATCCCCAGAGGGGGGTGTGCAGGAGGCGGCTGGTCGATGTTTCTCCCTTGTGGATGTTTCTAACTCTCTATCCCTCCCCCTTTCTTTCTGTAGAAAATCAATAAAATATATATATTTTTTTAAAAAAGTAATTTCTGCCCTAGCCTGTTAGGCTCAGTGAATAGAGCATCGGCCTGTGGACTGAAGGGTCCTGGGTTCGATTTCGTTCAAGGGCATGTACCTTGGTTGTGGGCACATTCCCAGTAGGGGATGTGCAGGAGGCAGCTGATCGATGTTTTTCTCTCATCGATATTTCTCTCTATCCCTCGTCCTTCCTCTCTGTAAAAAATCAATACAATATATATATATTTTTAAAAAGTAATTTCTCTGTCGTAGTTTGTTATCCATGAAATGACAACCATAAAAAAACCCCACACAATATATTGGTCATTAAGGTCATTAAGAAGATTAAATATATATAAAATTTATAAGGTTCTTAAAATCATTGTGTGGCATAATGAATCCTAATTTAGTATTGATTAGAAATTGAGTGTCTAAGAAGGCAGGGAGGTTAATTTCTAAAAGATGGTGAAGATTTGGCTTTGGACTGAAGAGTGACATCTCTTGATCCAGTTGTGAGCACGTGGAGGACACATCCCATGAGGATTCCTGCAGGACAGGAGCAGCCATAACAGCTTGGAGGGAGGAACCCAGAGCTGTCCTGGGATGTTGAAGCACAGATTCTAGAGTGGCTACCAGGCTTCAAATCACTTCCTGTCAATGAGACCTTGGAAAAAGAACTTACCTCTGTGAGCCTGCATTTCCTTAGTGTGATAGATAAAGCAAGAATTCCTGTCTGACTCATTCCTGTAGGGTCTGGTAACACACAGGGTCTCAATAATAAATGATTAATGTAGTGTTAGCATTGTGTTCAAATATGTTTATATGTTCAGTAAGCTGCAAATTGCCAACAGATAATGAGGTGTCTAAAATCTTTTTCTCAGAAAATAACAAATTATTTTAACACACTTTCTCTGTACCATTTCTCTTTTTTTTTCTAAAGGTGATTGGGAGCAGAGTTGGGGAGTAAAATATTAATCCTCTAGTGCTGTGATATAAGCAGGAGGAATTACAGAGTTTATTTCTTGGGCTGAATATTTAAAATTTTGGGTAGGAATAGATAAGTTAACATAATTTTTTAAAAATGTAAGTAAACTGAAGTACCCAATCCAAAAGCTGTTAAGTTCAAATGAATGAGTAAAATGAAATAGTTCTCCTGAGTGGAGTTAGTTGGTTTCCAAAGTTCCTCCTCAGGAGAGTCAGTCAAATGAAGTGATGATGCAAACTACCCAAGCCTTGACTTCTCAGCAAGTGTCACAGGACATTCTGAGATGGTTCTTGTAATGCCTGGTAAACAAACACTCTTAGATCTTATAGTTAGTTCTAACAGTCGGTGATTAATTAAATTATTCTATATCACACAGCTTTGTGCTCTCTTTGGAATATTAAGTATTGTTAAGTACAAAAATAATGGAAGTCAATCTTTCAGGATTTAAATTGTCTGTAAGTTAAGGACCACCTTTTCTCTCAGTTTCTCCAGTGCCTGGAGGTGAGGTGGAGATGGTGGTTGTGGTCCAGGGACAGTCTGAGGAAGGACAGGGAGATGGAGGGGGAGAGACTCCACCAGGAGCCTCTGCAAGTGGATGGGGTTTACTCCATCCATCCCAGGAAGTGTTTAGCCCCTTTTGGCATTTGAGTAATGATGGGTTCCTCCTCTCCCCATGGAAGGCTGTTTGTGTAGCCTTGGGAGGGTGCCAGAGGGGCAGCTCACCCTGGAGACAAAGTGGATGAGCGCTGGTCACTTCACAGAGAGGCCTCTGATCCAAACAAACACTAAACTGCTGATAGCCAGGCCCAGTACTAGCCTCCCGCTGCCCTTCTGCACTCCAGTGCCAAGCCTGCGCTTCCAGTGTGAGGCTTGTGCTTGGGCACGTGTTGTTGTTGCTGTTGTTGTTGTTGTTAATGAACATGGGTCCTGTAAGAGCTAGTTTAGTGGGAACCTACATTTCTTAGGTGCTGCAGACAGGGGACAAGTTCTCATCTGTCCTAGCTCTTCCCTCCCTCATTCCTCCTGCATCTGGCTCCTCCCCATACTGACTGCTCTCTTTGGAGGCTAAAAGTAATGAAGATATTACATCCAAGTATTTAAGGGTTGGGCTGATTAGAACCCAAATCAAAATGGAAAGGACACAGCCTTTTTGCTGTTAGAGAAGTATGTGAGGAATAAAATTCATGCCAAGACAAGGAGTTCAGAGGCAGTTTCCAGAAAGCAGGGAAAAACCTAATTCAGAGCATAGAGAGGTCAGATAAACAAAATGTTGGCTTTAGAGATGCACCACAGTGGGTTCTTTAAAGAGAAACGTTTTAGTAACATAGTGGGGCCAAATTCTACTTGTAAGGCTTAAGAAAGAAGTTGGCACTAATAAATTGGATCTAGTGGACCTGGGCTATATTTTATTTTATTTTTAAGAGTTCATTTTAAATTACAGTGGCATTCAATATTGCATGAGTTTCATACTACGTAGCAGTTAGAGATTTCTATAACTTAAGAAGTGAAACCCCCAATAGGTCTAGTACCCATCTTGCAGCCTGCATAATTATCACAATATTATTGAGCACATTCCCTAGGCTGTACTTTATATCCCTGTGAATGTTTTATAATTGCCAATTTGTATCCTTAATCTCTTCCTCATTTTCATCCAGCCCCTATCCTTCCTCCCACCTGGCAACCAGAACCTGGGTTACTTCTAAATCAAGAAATCCATTCTGAAACAAAGCTTATATGTTTGACTAAAATGTACAGTGTTTTCAAAATAAAGTTCTTACCTGTTTTTTCTCCTCAGTGTAGGTTGGAGTGGTTTCTGTCACTTCTCTGTCTTTCACCAGATGGTTGGGCTTTTATTCACCTTTCTGATGTCATGTGACTTTCCGGAATTCCTGAAGACCCATTAATTAGATGTGAAGGACTTAGAGTAATGTGAAACTGAAAACACTGAGTACAAAGCAGTGATTCAACAACCATCAAAGGAATTTCTGAAAGCTGAAAAAAACCTAAGGGTACCTGGATTTCACAGAACTTCTTAACTAGTTCAGTTTGACAAAAGCTCTGCTCTTGGTGGGTGTGGTCAACAAGATGTGGCTCCCTTCTCCCTCTTTCAAACAGGGAAACTTGTGTCACTGTGAGAGTCAGGCACCTGTATTTCTCATAGCCTCCAGCACTGTGTTGCAGAGACTAAATTCCTGGAGGCTGGGGCTCCTTACCTGCACCCAGCCCCACTCATAGAGTGAAGGCCCTAGCTGATGCATAGGTGGGAGAAAGAATGGGGGTTGACATTGCCTGGCCTGATCACCCTCCCTCTGGCTCACTTGTAGGAAGGAGTTTCCAAGCTGGGAGAGGCAAGTGGGGAAGACCAGAGGCTACCACCCCTGCCCAGGGGAGGAGCAGTGGCTCAGAGATATTTTCCCAGGGAGAGAGGCAGTCCATAATCAGAGATCTCTGAATTTCTTCCCCAAAGAACTCATTTTATTTGAAACAGTGTGGGGACTTGTAGAAACTTTATACCAAATCCACTTTAGAAAAAAACACAAAAGGAGGTTTTCAGCAGGAAGCAAGTAACCCCAGATGGTAATACAAATCCATATAGAAAAACAAAGCACATCAGTAAGGGAATTGTCCTATCTAATAAAAGAGCACTATGCAAATTAACCATCACTCTGACATAAAGATGGCGGTGCCCAGTCCTCTAGCCCCGCTGGAGTCTTCCAGTCCTGGGGGCCACTGAGACCAGGGCCTACTTGTCTGTCACTGGTGGCAATCCGAGAGCGGCCAAGAGGGCCCCACAGATGGCAGAGAACCACGGGGAGCAGGCCTAAGCTGTCAGTAGGACATCCACTGAGGGCTCTCGGATTAAAGAGGGTGCAGGTTGGGCTGAGAACCACCCTCCCTGCCCCCTATGCACGAATTCATGCACTGGGCCTCTAGTGTAATTATAAAAGACAGTATAAATACAGATTTCCTTTCCTTTCTCCTCTTAACTGGTTTAAGAAGCAATTGTATACAACAATATGTATATAATTGTATTGCAGGGCCTATTTTATACTTAAATGTAACATATTTAGCAAAGCAGAATAAAGGAGGTAAGTGATTACACAGCCTATTGAAATAAGGAGATGACACGTGATGTTAATGTGAACTCATAGGAATACAGAGAAACAGACTGTAAGAAGAAAAGTTACTATAACAAGCCCTATATACTTATTCTTCCTCCTTAAGTCTTTTTAAAAATGGGAAATCATGGAAATTAATAACTATCAAAATGTATTTTGGGGGTTATTACATATCTATATATATAAAATGCTAAGCAACTGGCTGACCAGCCAACCGGCAAGTAGGTACGATGTTCACTGACCACCGGGGGGTAGATGCTCAGTGCAGAAGCTGCCAAGCGATTGCAACTTTGCAGTTTGCCTACTCCCCTTCTGGGACCCCTCAAGGGATGTTGGAGAGCTGGTTTTGACCCAATGCCCACAGTCCAGGCTGAGTGACCCCACCTGCCGGAGGGACCCCGCTCACTCTGCAGATGCCCTTCGAGCCCCAGCACCGCCCCAGGTGTGGCAGCCATGGATGGACCTCAGGAAGTTGGCTCCAGGGCGTGTTCAGCCTGTCTCACCCAGTCCAGCCTTGCCGGCCACCTTCTAATTAATTTCCTTTCAATGTGCATGAATCTGTGCACTGGACCACTAGCCCTATAATAAAAACCTAATATGGAAATTGCCCCCTCAACTGAGTGCGACCACTCCCTGTGACATGCACTGATCACCAGGGGGCGGTACAGAACATGGCGGGTGTCGATGATGCAGCACTGGCAGCAGGCAGTAGTGGAGGCGCTGCCAGTCCCGATGGGCCCCCACAAGAGTGGGACTGTGGCAGTGTGATGGAGCAGGTGAATTGGTGGCTTCAGGCCAAGGTGGGTGTGAGCGGGGGCCCGATCACCCCTCCAATTACCCTGCAGATGGTGACCAGTGGAGGCGGTGGGGGATGGGGCCTCTGCCTGGCACCCAGTCCCTGAGGGAGCCAGGCACAGGGCCCGGACCCAACTGATTGCCCCGCAGATGGCGACCAGCGGCCAGCAGGCCCTGATTGCCCAATTGGGGCCAGACTTTGGGTTGGAATGGGGAACTGGGGTTCGGTGACGGTGACCAACCTCCCGTGGAGCCCAGGAGGGAGGCTGTGACCTCTTGCAGGCTACCTGGGGGAGGGGGTAATGGGAACGAATGGGAACGGAGGTGTGGTGAGAATGTGTGGTGTCTGCTGAGCTCACTTTCTCTCCCCTTACTCCCCTCCCCTAGGGTGCCAGTGCTCCAGTGCCAGGGAAGCCCCTGTGCTCAGTTGCTGGGAGCCTACAAGGAGCCTGCCCCGCACCTGCACCACACCCTCACGGCCTCTTCTGGGTGAGCCAGGCCGCAGCCGCCATGACCTCAGGGGCCAATTGGGCTCCCTGTGGGTTCACACAAGAGCTGGTCTACAAGGCCAGCTGGGAGAGAGCGCAGAGGTCCATGCTGCACTCTGGCCCATGGCATCCAGTTGCGCTCACTGCATCTCTGTGTGGGGACTCAGGTGCTGTGACTCAGGTGGAGGGGGGCATGTGGAGGACTGGGGGCCCAGATGCTGCCTAGGTGCTGCCCAGGGCCCAGAGTTCAGCTGTGACCTGCCCTTCCACGCCAGACACTCACACTTTGATCGCCGGCCAGTCCTAGGGACCACACCCATGCATAAATTTTGTGCACCAGGCCTCTAGTATAGATATAATGTGTAACATATATGTAAAATTCATAGCACTAAATGAAAGTAAGAAGGAATAGAGTTATAGAAGTAACCATTCTGTATTTCACTGGAATAAACTTAGCATACATTTCAGGTCTATTATTTTTCTTTTTAATGTATTGAATTCATTTGGGTGACATTGATTAATAAAATTATATTGGTTTTAAGTGTACAAGTATATAATAGATCATTTGTATATTGTATTGTATGTTCACCACCCAAAGTCAAGTCCCCCATCACCATTTATTCTTTTCTCTCTTCTACCTTTCTACCCCCCTTTGCTTCTGGTAATCACCATACTGTTGTCTGTATTTGTGAATTTTTATGGTTTTTGGCTTAACCTCTTCACCTTTTGCACCGAATCTCTCAATCCTCCTGCCCTCTGAGGTCCTGGAGAGTATTATGCTAAGTGAAATAAGCCTCTTCAAGTCCCCCATCACCATTTATTCTTTTCTCTCTTCTACCTTTCTACCCCCCTTTGCTTCTGGTAATCACCATACTGTTGTCTGTATTTGTGAATTTTTATGGTTTTTGGCTTAACCTCTTCACCTTTTGCACCGAATCTCTCAATCCTCCTGCCCTCTGAGGTCCTGGAGAGTATTATGCTAAGTGAAATAAGCCTCTTAGAGGAAGACAAATACCATATAATTAAACTTATATGTGGAAACTAATGAACAAAATAAACTAACAAACAAGATAGAAACAGAATCATAGATACAGAGAACAGACTGAAGTATATTCTGATAAATATTAGGGGCCCGGTGCACGAAATTCGTGCACTGGGGAGAGTGTCCCTCAGCCCAGCCTGCCCCCTCTCACATACTGAGAGCCCTCAGGGGATATCCTAGTGATGGCTTAGGCCTGCTCCCTGCTCCCCTTGGGGATAGGGCCTAAGCCGCAGTCTGGCCTCCCTTTGTGGGAGGTGACTGGGCTGATCAGGGGAAGGCACCAGCCCCATCACCCTGCTGCTGCAGCCACTGCCAGTCACAGCAGCCACCAAGGTGTTTTCATCAACACGGACTCCAGTCCCTTCACCATGAAAAAATGACAACTTTCTTTAGGCATTTT
>NW_005354472.1:58778-61982 GCF_000412655.1 Myotis brandtii | reverse complement strand
TGATTGCCGGCCCTACCCCCCACCCAGGCCTGACGCCTCGGCCAGAGTCGTTGACCCCCATCACCCTCTGATCGCAGAATCAGTCCCTTGCCCAGGCCTGACACCTCTGCCAGAGGTGTCAGGCCTGGGAAGGAGACCCCCATCTCCCTCTGATCACAAGATTCTGGGCGGCTTCTGGGGCTTCTGGGGCTGGCCTGCGGCCCGGGATGTCGGCTCACACTGGCGGCTGTGCACTGTCCTGCCCTGCCTGCATTATGCAAATTAGCCAATGGGAGGCATAGCGAAGGTACGGTCAATTACCATGTTTATCTATTATTAGATAGGATATGCTCTGTGACACCACTAAGCAAACAACAAATCTCAAATTAAAATCCTTTCATTTTAGGACACTGTAAATAAAAGCAAACTAAATCCAAAGTTGACAGAAAGAAAAAATAGAGATTTATGTATGTGAATGTTATGAGATTAGTGAATTAGATAATGGGGAAAAAATCAGTGAAACCAAAAGTTGGATCTTTGAAAAGACCAGCAATTTTGACAAACTTTTAGCTAAACTGGCCAGGAAAAAAAGAAAGGAGACTCAACTACTAAAATCAGGAATGAAAGAGGGGACATTACTGAAATAAAAAGGATTATAAGGCAATACTCTGAACTGTATGGCTACAAATTAGATTAAAAATGGACAGATTTCTAGAAAGACAGAAACTACTGAAAGTCTCTCAAGAAGAAATAGCTCATCTGAATAGACTTGTATCAAGTAAAGAGGTTGGAACCTGCCACCAAGAAAAGCTCAGGCCCAAATGTCTTCACTGGTGATTCCTACCAAACTTTCAAAGAAGAATAAATACCCATTCCTCACAAACTTGGCCAAAAATACAAAATTCCCTTAATGTTATTTTACCACATACTTTCTTTCTGTTTCTGAACTGTTTGAGAGTTAGTTACAGAATCCACAATAATCCACTGGGTATTTCCTTACAAATTTACCTGGAAGAGAGACTACAGCTTCTCCATCTTCTGCTGCTAATTACATAGTCCGTTTCCTGCTATATTGGCCACCTGCTGATGTTCATGCAGACAAGTGACTGGTTGTGTGAAGCATGTGTTTGTGATGGACAAGTTGTCTCACAGAACTTCCTGAGCTGTATTCCTGCTTTGTGTCTGACCCCCAGTCCAAATTTTCCAATGATATTTGATTCTGCTTTATTTCCTACTTGTGCATTCTAGTCACCGATTGTTATCAGAATGTCTTCTTTTTTTTTATAAAAGGATAACTTTATTAAACATACAAATTCAAAAACAAGTTTTTTTTTTAAAGATTAGAGCATAAAACAGAGTGGATCAATGGTAATGGTTTATATACATACTATACTTTCCAAATAGAGTAGGTAGATGCACTAACTTCAATGTTCAAAATAAAATGAATGTCATATGGCCCTAAGCTGGTTCTATACTGTATGACTTCTAATGATGGGAACCTTCTTAAAACATCTGCATCCTGACTTATTTCCCATAGAAAGTTTGATATGCTGTCATTGATAGATATCAATTTAGGATGAAATAATACATAAACCTCTCTCTTTGGTCCTTTTTTGCTTTGCCTACTTCATTATCTCTCTTCCTACCCATCAAGAATCAGTAATCAACCTTCTCTTGAGCAGGACCAATTTAGTCAAAACAGAATACAGAGATTGGGACAGATCTAGGCAGATGAAAAATCTCCATAATAGTCTTTGTGTTCACTCTTCTTTTTAGCACCTATCTGATTATACCTAAGATGGTGAAAAGGGGCATACACATTGAGAGAAAAAGAAAATAATTTTGCCTGAGGTGGGTGGTGGGTGCGGGCTAGAAGGGGTCGCTGGGGGGGAAAAGGAGGACATATATAATACTTTCAATAGTATTTAATTTTTTTAAAAAAGAAAATAAGTTGGATTATCAGTCTTCACCTTGGTCCTATAGCTTCCATTTATCAACCAGCATTATTTTAAGCTTCTAACTGTAAACATATACAATATTTAACAATGCACCCAGAAACTTTGTGGAAATCACCATATAATTTTCAAGAAGAATGTGCAAGGTGGGCATAGAGAATGCAAAAAATCAAGGGAGAAAACTTTTTTTAAAAAGGCAATTCATGCCGAAACCGGTTTGGCTCAGTGGATAGAGCGTCGGCTTGCGGACTGAAAGGCCCAGGTTCGGGTCCTATAGCTTCCATTTATCAACCAGCATTATTTTAAGCTTCTAACTGTAAACATATACAATATTTAACAATGCACCCAGAAACTTTGTGGAAAGCACCATATAATTTTCAAGAAGAATGTGTAAGGTGGGCATAGAGAAGGCAAAAAAATCAAGGGAGAAAACTTTTTTTTAAAAGGCAATTCATACAATAAATGCTTCCACGGAATACTTTTTTAACAGATAAATTCAATTTTAAGTGATATCTCCCTTAAACATTTTCTCATTACTTCTTTCAGAGTTCATAAAAGGCATAATATATGCCTCGAGGAGGAAATTGTCTTAACCTACAGAATGGAGAGAGCACCAGTACCAGGTTGAGTTTTCCAAAAGGACACATAGCTCATAGTACGAAGAAACCCATTTAATCCCTAACACACCAACCAATTTTCAGACTTGCACCTTGAACTACCAAGTACTATGCTCCTTTGAAGCAGGGGGTCCCTCGGGGGTGAGGACGAAGGAGCCCCAATGTGCTAGGGCATCTGCACGCACGACTCCGGAGACCAGGTTCAGCGACGCAGATCCGTTTTATTGTGGAACTACAGGGGTATATATAGCATGAGGGGACCAATCAGAGGGAGACATGTTGCTACAGGTGACCAATGGCTGAAAGGCTGGGGTACTGTGCCCGTGGCTCTAGGAGTTTGTTCAGGCGGGCGTTGCTACTTCCTGGTGTGCCTAGGAAGCATGTCATGGTGGAGTGTGCTCACACCATTGCATCAGCCGCAGTGCTGAGACATACTTCCCGAGCTCTACGTACACTCCTTCAGCATAAGTCAATGACAAGTAATTAGGGAAATTAAAAAACTGATTCTCCTGGGGCAGATCCAACTCAAAGATCATGCTGTTTGTCTAAAAAACTACCCCAGGCACCTTAAAGAATCTTAATCCTTATTTTAGAATCTTCCAAGAGAGGAAATGCTAAAATTTTTAAATAAATTATTCATCCTGCCCTGGTCT
>NW_005354472.1:57238-58710 GCF_000412655.1 Myotis brandtii | reverse complement strand
CGAATTGTCATAATTTGAGCCAAAGCAGTTAAATCATCACTTGATTTATAAAATGGATATCGTCCACTGAGCAAAGAAATAAATATGACACCTGCAGACCACATGTCAATAGCTGTAGTTTGATTGGGGCACTTTGTCAAGACCTCTGGTGCTCTGAATCCTGGTGTACCTGCCATAGGGGCAACCTGTTACTCCCTTAAAAGGCAAATACTGCAAACTTTACCTGTTGCATAACAGTCACAGGTCAGGCTAACTGGGCAAGAACTGGTAGTTTTCTTCATCACACCACTTTGGCAGAAACAGCCTTCTTTTTTGTTGCAAACTTTCTGTAGAATACATCCACAGCCTTTGACTGCTTCATAAGTTTCACTGTAGGGCTCTCATGTGAAATGGAGCTGTGTATATTGAAATTTCTTTCTCCAACAACAGAGCACTGGACAGAAAGGCCTACAGAGCCATCCTTTCCATCTTTTCCTTGTTTAACCTGAATCTGCGCATGTGTGTAGGGCCTTTTAACAGAAGTTCTTGTGGTGGGCTGCTGATCTAGCTCCCTAGGTACTGCGGAGCCACCTAATGAAATCTTGTCTCCGGTGATCACATGGACTTTATTTTCTGAACGACTTTCCTGCTGAGCTTCAGCCTGGACAAATTTGAGAAGTTCTATTTTCGTATCATGGGTTCCTTGGGCCAAACCAAAGTCTACCAAGGCATACTTTTTCAGGCTCCTATTATATAAAAAATTGCTGGGCTTAATATCACGATGAACAATACCAAACTGATGAATGCGTTTCAAAGCTTTGAACAGATTGAACATATATTCCCGTACTTCTTGAAAGGAAAGGGAATTCAAGATATCCAAAAAGGACTCATGCTCCAGATATGGCATAGCAATAACCACATGATCATTTTTCCTAAAGCAGTATTTAACTCCCATGACATTGTCTTGCCCCCTGCGCCCCACCCCCACCCCCGCCACTGTTAGGCACTGAAGTTCAGCTGCAATTCTTATAGGATGACTTGTTGGAATTAAGTGTTTTAGGGCAATTTTCTCTTCAGGTCCTACTTGTAACTGTGCTGTGGCCAAATAAACAGAGCTGAAGGTGCCTTCTCCAATTTTGTCCTTTATCTTAAACACATTATGTAGCTATGGTACAGCTTCATAAAGCTTCTCAATATCTTTTTTAACACCTTGTAGTTTAAAATTCTGCTCATATATTTTTAAAGAGCCATCCACCTGTAACCGGTCATGCAGGGGAGAGAAAGCCATAGGCTCGTCCACCAGAATCCCCAAAGACGCCTCCATCACAAAACAACTGGGATGCAAAATGCCAGCTAAGGGATCATGTCCACAGGGAGAGCCCAGCAGAGTTTAAGGGAATATGACTTCTGTGGCTCCCCAGATGCCTGGGTCGCCAAAACTGCCTGGTACTGGCACAAGAACAGACATATAGATCAATGGAATAGAATAGAGA
>NW_005354472.1:54014-55768 GCF_000412655.1 Myotis brandtii | reverse complement strand
AGAAATAAATAAATAAATAAATAAATAAATAAATAAAGAATGGAAAAAGAAACCGGTGTTTTATGGGGGAGGTGATAAACTCCCCTCACTGCTCTGGAGTTGGGTCGGTTCCAGTGGGTTGTGTGCAGGGGCATGGAGGACAATGATGGAACACTTTGGAGCATCTCCAGATCCTTCAGGAAACCCCGGAGGGGACCTCCTCTCTTTGCTGCATCCCAATAGTGATAGGACCGGATGTCTGTAAAAGCGGCAGTAAACACAGCATTGTGATTCTCCCAGGTGTGTCATTGTTTGTTCTATTGTACCATCGCGCTAAGAACTCGGCTCTGATTCAAAGTGCATCCATTCCCCATAAACACTGCACACCTCCTACCCGCTTCTATGGGATTGCTGTGCTGTCCTCCTCATGGGCAAGGCAGGAAGCATGGGTCCGGAACTCCCGGAGGCCCAGGATCCGCAGATACTCTGGTGGTTTAGGTTACTGTCCTTAGCAATCTTCTGCTCCACCTTCATCAATACTGGCAATACTCAGGGCTGATAGTCATCCTTGCCATAAGCTCCCACTACCAGGTTGACCTTGCAGGGTCCGCATTCTCCCAGAAGTCTGCAGTGAGCTCACAGACAAGGACCAGCGAGGCCTGCATTTTACACAGCACTAAATACAGTTTTTAAATATTTAATGTATTTTAAAAATATTTTTTAAATTTATTTCAGAGAGGAAGGGAGAGGGAGAGAGAAATATCAATGATGAGAGAGAATCATCAATTGGCTACCTCCCTGACAACCCCTACTTGGGAGCAAGCCCCAAACCAGGAATGTGCCCTGACCAGAATCAAACCATTACCTCCCAGTTCATAGGCTGAAGCTCAATCACTGAGCCATACCCACCAGGCTGTTCAATGTGTTTTGTGTGTGTGTGTGTGTGTTTTAATAGCAGTTCATTGGGTCACAAAGCCCTGGTGATTGATTTGGGATTTGTCAAATGATGAATCAGTGTGTTAAGAGGAAGGTCAAATTAGGTTTATCGAGAGAATAGGAAAATGGCGAAGGTAGGGAGGGAGAGAGTGTGAGAGTGCAAGGAAGTGATAGAGGAGTGTGTGGACGTGTGTGGTGTGTGTGTGTATGAGCTAGGAACAGATAGATTCTGCAGGTCTTCTAAGGAGCTGCTAAACCGGGCAGTCTTAGATGGCTGGCGGAGCCCCACTCCCTGCGCGGACACTCCTGGGTGGCCAGCAAGGGCACAGCGACCATGCCATCTTGGGAAACAGAACTGCTTGAGACTAGGATCCTGGCCTCAGCACCACCCAGTCTGATCTCAGACACATACCAGGACCCTGCAGCCACTGGGGACAGAGACTTGTGACCACAGCTACAGACCTGAGGACACCAAAAGTTCAGAAATCCCTGTGGCAGATCCCTGAGTAACAGAGCACATCCCCCCTCCCCGCAGGCTCCCTGGCAGCGCCATAGTAACTGATAGGCCCACCCCTTGCCCAGGCCTCAGTGCTGCTACAGGAACTTAAGCCTGGACGTGCGGGAGCACCTTGAAACTGATCCCTCGTAGTGCTGGATTCAGGAGTCCTGGGCTGGGAGCAATCGCACGAACACCGGGAATTTCTCCTGCATACTGCAGGCCCAGGGACCCCAATTCTCTGGGCAGTAGGCAGCACCAAGCACCAGTGACTTGACTGTGTTTCTTATCACCTGCGCTTGAGATCCCTGATTCCCTGTGCATTCATACTAAGAGCCAGTGA
>NW_005354472.1:49050-53281 GCF_000412655.1 Myotis brandtii | reverse complement strand
ACAGCCAACACCCACAATTACACGTGGCTCTTCAGATAACTTGATCTTTGGGACTAGCCTTTGTACAGAGCCAAGCAGCACATGGTAGTGCACAAGTGACTGTCCCAGTGGGTTGTGTGCACGGGCATGGAGGACAACGATGGAACACTCTGGAGACTCTCCAGATCCTTCAGGAAACGCGGAGGTCCAGTCCTCTCTTCGCTGCATCCCAATAGTGATAGGACGGGATGTCTGTAAATCCAGCAGCAGTAAACACACCATTGTGATTCTCCCAGGTGTGTCCTTGTTTGTCCCATTGTACCATCGCGCTAAGAACTCGGCTCCGATTCAAAGTGCACCCGTTCCCCCCAAACACTGCACACCTCCTACCCGCTTCTACAGGATGGCTGTGCTGTCCTCCCCAAGGGCAAGGCAGGAAGCATGGGTCCGGAACTCCCGGAGGCCCAGGATCCACAGATACTCTGGTGGTTTAGGTTACTGTCCTTAGCAATCTTCTGCTCCACCTTCATCAATACTGGCAATACTCAGGGCTGATAGTCATCCTTGCCATAAGCTCCCACTACCAGGTTGACCTTGCAGGGTCCGCATTCTCCCAGAAGTCTGCAGTGAGCTCACAGACAAGGACCAGCGAGGCCTGCATTTTACACAGCACTAAATACAGTTTTTAAATATTTAATGTATTTTAAAAATATTTTTTAAATTTATTTCAGAGAGGAAGGGAGAGGGAGAGAGAAATATCAATGATGAGAGAGAATCATCAATTGGCTACCTCCCTGACAACCCCTACTTGGGAGCAAGCCCCAAACCAGGAATGTGCCCTGACCAGAATCAAACCATTACCTCCCAGTTCATAGGCTGAAGCTCAATCACTGAGCCATACCCACCAGGCTGTTCAATGTGTTTTGTGTGTGTGTGTGTGTGTTTTAATAGCAGTTCATTGGGTCACAAAGCCCTGGTGATTGATTTGGGATTTGTCAAATGATGAATCAGTGTGTTAAGAGGAAGGTCAAATTAGGTTTATCGAGAGAATAGGAAAATGGCGAAGGTAGGGAGGGAGAGAGTGTGAGAGTGCAAGGAAGTGATAGAGGAGTGTGTGGACGTGTGTGGTGTGTGTGTGTATGAGCTAGGAACAGATAGATTCTGCAGGTCTTCTAAGGAGCTGCTAAACCGGGCAGTCTTAGATGGCTGGCGGAGCCCCACTCCCTGCGCGGACACTCCTGGGTGGCCAGCAAGGGCACAGCGACCATGCCATCTTGGGAAACAGAACTGCTTGAGACTAGGATCCTGGCCTCAGCACCACCCAGTCTGATCTCAGACACATACCAGGACCCTGCAGCCACTGGGGACAGAGACTTGTGACCACAGCTACAGACCTGAGGACACCAAAAGTTCAGAAATCCCTGTGGCAGATCCCTGAGTAACAGAGCACATCCCCCCTCCCCGCAGGCTCCCTGGCAGCGCCATAGTAACTGATAGGCCCACCCCTTGCCCAGGCCTCAGTGCTGCTACAGGAACTTAAGCCTGGACGTGCGGGAGCACCTTGAAACTGATCCCTCGTAGTGCTGGATTCAGGAGTCCTGGGCTGGGAGCAATCGCACGAACACCGGGAATTTCTCCTGCATACTGCAGGCCCAGGGACCCCAATTCTCTGGGCAGTAGGCAGCACCAAGCACCAGTGACTTGACTGTGTTTCTTATCACCTGCGCTTGAGATCCCTGATTCCCTGTGCCTGGGAGCAATCGCGCGAACGGGAATTTGTCTGCCTAGCACAGGCCCAAGGATCCCTTTTCTCGGGGCAGGAGGCAGCACCAAGCACCAGTGACTTGACTGTGTTTCTTATCACCTGCGCCTGAGATCCTGATTCCCTGTGCATTCATACTAAGAGCCAGTGAATCCAATTCCTGGTGCAAGGGCACACAGGGACCCTGATTCTCAAGGCGAAGTCGCGCAAAGCAACAGAGACTCTGATACTGGACTCTTGGGGAACTCTGACTCCTGGCGCATGCTAGGGGGCTCTGGTTTTCAACACGCTCCAGGGGGGTCTCTATTTCAGCACGGTGCAGGCAGGGTCCCTAATTCTAAGGGCACATACGAGGCCACATTGAGCGCTGGCAACACTGACTCAGAGCGAGCCTGGTTCCCACCAACCAACAACAACCACACATCTTAGTGTCAGAGCTCTTCAGTGACACTAAGGTGGTGGGAGGCTCCCACTGCACACGGCCCAGGCCCACGCAACCCGACCTTTGATCCATCGGGAGCTAAGCAGAATGAAGAAACGACACAACACCCAGAGGAAAGACAATGAGGAATCACCGAAAAAGGAAATTAATGAAGTTGAAGCGTGCAACATGACAGAAAAAGAATTCAGAATAATGGTTGTACAATTCATTCACCGGATGGATGAGAAAATCAACAACCTATGCAAGAATCAGGAAGAAATGAAAAGTGATATAGCTACAATCAAAAACACCATGGAAAGTTTCAACAGCAGACTAGAAGAAGCAGAGGACCGAATTAGTGAGTTAGAAGATAAGGCAGAGAAACAAGCTCAATCTGAACAGCAACTGGAGAAAAAAATTAAAAAACAGGAGGAGAGCCTAAGGGAGCTTCGGGACAACATGAAACGAAGTAACATACGCATAATAGGGCTGCAAGAGGGACAAGAAGAGCAGCAAGGATTAGAAAATCTATTTGAAGAAATAATGACAGAAAACTTCCCAGATATGGGGAAGAAAAAAGTTACACAAGTACAGAGAGTCCCAGGCAAGATGAACCCCAAAAGACCCACACCAAGACACGTCATAATAACGATGGCAAATGTACAAGACAAAGAGAGAATCTTAAAGGCTGCAAGAGAGAAACAGAGAGTTACCTACAAAGGATCCCCCATCAGATTATCAAACGATTTCTCAACAGAAACACATAAAGCTAGAAGGGAATGGAAGGAGGTATACAAAGTGTTGCAAAGAAAAGGACTGAATCCAAGAATACTATATCCAGCAAGACTATCAATAAAAATTAAAGGGGAAATCAGGAGCTTTGCAGACAAAAAAAAAGGCTAAGGGAGTTTATCACTACCAAGCCAGGAATGCAAGAAATGCTAAAAGGAATGCTGTAAAAAGAAGAAATATATAGGTAAGATGGAACACAGGCACGAAAATAGAAATGAATCCAAGCACGTACCTTTCAATAATAGCTTTAAATGTAAACGGACTAAACACTCCAATCAAAAGACATCGAATGGCTGAATGGATAAAAAGACATGACCCATATATATGCTGTCTACAAGTGATCCACCTCAGAAAAAGGGATGACTCACACAGACTGAAAGTGAAGGGATGGAAAAATATCTTTCAGGCAAATGGAAATGAAAAAAAAGCTGGGGTAGCAATACTTATATCTGACAAAATAGACCTCAAAGTGAAGGCCATAACAAGAGATAAGCAAGGCCACTTCATAATATTAAAGGGATCGATACAACAAGAGGATATAAACCTTATAAACATATATGCACCCAATGCAGGAGCACCCAAATAAATAAAGAACCTCCTGGAAAATAAGAAGGGAGAGATCAACAACAACACAATCATAGTAGGAGACTTAAAAACATCACTGACATCACTGGATAAATCCTCTACACAAAAAAATCAGCAAAGAAACAGCAATCCTAAATGACTCACTAGGTCAGATGGACGTAATTGACATCTTCAGAACATTTCACCCCAAAGCCACGGAATATAAGTTCTTCTCAAGTGCACATGGGACATCTTCAAAAATAGACCACATATTGGGTCACAAGCAAAGTCTTCCCAAATACAAGAAGATTGAAGTCATACCAAGCATTTTCTCAGATCACAAGGGCATAATATTAGAAATAAACTACAATAAAAACGATCCAAAAAACTCAAACACTTGGAAGCTGAATAGCATGTTACTAAATAATGAATGGGTTACCAGTGAGATCAAAGTAAAAATTAAAAACACCTTGGAAACTAATTACAATAACAGTACAACAACCCAAAATCTATGGGACACAATGAAAGCAGTCCTAAGAGGGAAGTTTATAGCACTACAGGCCTACCTCAAAAAACAAGAGAAAATGATAGTAAATCATTTGACTCTACAACTCAAAGAATTAGAAAGAGAACAACAAAAAACCCAGAGTGAGCAGAAGAAAGGAGATGATAAAGATCAGAGCAGAAATAAATGATATAGAGACCAAAAAAAA
>NW_005354472.1:36869-46556 GCF_000412655.1 Myotis brandtii | reverse complement strand
TAAAAATGGAACTCCCATTTGACCCAGTGATCCCACTTCTAGGAATATATCCTAAGAAACTAGAAACACCAATCAGAAAGGATATATGCACCCCTATGTTCATAGCAGCACAATTCACCATAGCTAAGATTTGGAAACAGCCTAAGTGCCCATCAGCAGATGAGTGGATTAAAAAACTGTGGTACATCTACACAATGGAATACTACGCTGTGGTAAAAAAGAAGGAACTCTTGCCTTTTGCAACAACTTGGATGGGACTGGAGAGCATTATGCTAAGTGAAATAAGCCAGTCAGAGAAAGATAAATACCGCACGATCTCACTCATTTGTGGAATATAGAGAACAACATAGAGTGATGAACAGGGACAGATCCAAAGACAGAGAAACAGCAATCAGACTATTAATCCCCAGAGGGAAAGTAGGGGAGGGTGGGGGTAAGGGGAAGAAATCAACCAAAGGACATGTATGCATGCATATAAGCCAAACCAATGGACATGGACAACAGGGGGATGAGAGCATGAGTGGAGCGGGGGAGGATGGGGGTTAATAGGGGGGAATGAGGACACATTTGTAATTCCTTAACTAATAAAGAATTTAAAGATTTAAAAAAAATTAGGTTTATCTATGGCTCTATGTTTGCAAATGTGGACTGAAGTACTGGTGCTGTAAGTCTCCCTTTATCCTCACTGCCCAGCACAGTTGATCAGTCCTTTTATGAATTAAAAGTCTCTGGCTCTTGTTTTTCTCACAAGTGAGGATTATCTTGTGTCAATTAAGGACAAATGGAAAGTATTTGTATTGAACACACGTCCTTTGTAAGTGGAAGCAGGAACAAGCTCATAGTTTCTCAGAAATAGACTATATGTCAAGAAAACAGCCCTTTCTGTTTAGAATATGAATTCTGTGCAGTTTTCCTGCCTTTTTTTTTTTTTTTTTTTTTTGCATGTGATTCTGTTTGAACACCATTCTAGGGACTTTTTCTTTTACATGCTGGGTAGAGAAAGGTATATTTCGTCTCTTTCCAGTTTACTTGGAGTTGCAGTCTTCAGAATACTTGTATTATTCTAAAGGATAGTCACAGATCAAATTAATTTATATGTTAGTATTCTTGCATTAAAAATCCATATGTGTTTATGTGCTTAGGGATGTCAAAGGCTGTTCAGACAGACTCTGAATTTCAGGTGTCTGATGTTTTTATACTCAGCTGCTTTTCAGAAGCCCTCCTCCATGCAGGATGTTCTAGGGCACTCAGCAGCAGGAAGTCATTGATTCAACTGGGGTCACTGAGTCTCATATACAATGGAGGCAGGACCAATAATCAGCAGCACATGTGTATAGTGTGTGTATGTGCTGTGTGCACAGCGCTGTGCTAGGTGCTCAGGGTTGTAGGAAAATCAGACCCTTTCACAGGGGTCGCCTAAGACCATCGGAAAACACATATATAATTACATATTGTTTTTGTGATTAATCACTATGCTTTAATTATTTTCAATTTGTAACAATAAAAATACACCCGATATTTACATTATGATTCATAACAGTAGCAAAATTACAGTTATGAAGTAGCAACGAAATAATTTTATGGTTGGGGGTCACCACAACATGAGGAACTGTATTAAAGGGTTGCAGCATTAGGAAGGTTGAGAAACACTGGTATAGAGTGTGTATGTCCTGTGTGCACAGCACTGTGCTAGGTGATCAGGGGCGGATGAAGATTAATTACACATAGCCATTGCCCTAAAAATGACTTAATCTGGTGGGTGACACTGATTTGCACCCAAATAATAAAAGCAAGTGAATGAATGAGAGAGGGAAGGAGGAGCCCTCATTACTGAAGTAGCCAGTCTCCAAATCTCAAATGGTAACATTTAAAATTTTATCCCTGAGGAACTTATTTTGAAGTCAATGAGAGGAAATAGATTGAATTTTATTTTAAGGGAAAAAAATGGCCTGAAAGTTGTTCTTATTCATATTTAAATTTATTTCTTAACCACCTATTCTGTTCTGTTGTCTATTCTAGTAAACTCAGTACAGCACTTTAAATGACTATTATTTATATTTTGTTTTAATGATAGAGTACATTATTTTCCAGTGCATTGTTTTGGTTCCCCTTACCAACCAATTCTTCTCAGTGAAAATCAGGGGCACTTTGTGAAGTTCCTCCAGAATTGGGATTATATAGGATATAGCAAGCAAATATAAACTGATTTGTAGATACCATTTTTAGCTAATTGCTTTCATTTTGGAGTATGGATTGTTGCTCTACTTATTTAAAACCCTATTTAGGGTTTTATTTGCTTAGCATATTATTGCATTATTATTTCCTTTTTTCTGTTTAATTGTAATTAAAAAAATAACAAAATTTACCATCTTAACTATTTTTATATGTATAGATTAAAAATACCTACATGTTAGTTATATTCACATTGTTTTGCAACAGATCGCTGGAGCTTTTCATCCTGCAAAACTGAAACTCTGTACCCATTAAAGAACTTCTCATTAACTTTCTTCGCCTGCCTTTGGCAACCACTATTCTATTTTCTGCTTTTATGAGTTTGACTACCTGAGGTACCTCATGTAAGTGGAATCATAAAGTATCTGTCTTTCTGTAACTAGATTATTTCACTTAAAATAATGTCTTCCTGGTTAATCCATATTGTGGCATGTGACACGACGTTCTTTTTCCTAAGGCTGAGTACAACATTAAAAAAACACACAAATCTATTCATCCGTTGGTATGGACAAATGGGTTGCTGCTACCTCTTCACTATTGTGAATAATGCTGCAGTGAACAGGGGTGAGCAAATATTTCTCCAAAATCCTGCCTTTTCTTCTTTTGTGTATTACCCAATAGTAGAAATTCTAGATCATATGGTAACTCTGTCACAGGATATTAAGAAGCTAGGAAAATTCTAGGGCAGAAGGAAGAGGGAAACAGAGACAAGAAAGTTAAAGCAAGACCGAACAATGTGGGCAATTTACAGCTGGCCTGCAGATAACAAGCTATTATCTTCCCCAGCCATTAACTCCCTAAGCAGGAAAGCCAGCAGGGTTATGGCTTGACAAGATAAAATTTGTCAGGTGCTTTTCATGAATTCTGGGAAGGCCACAACAAAGTAAAAAGGGAACTTGAGAATTAATCTGTACCAAGATATTCAGCAGAGGAATTTTGAAACCTATAGACACAGGAGGGTATATCACACCTCGGACCCAAACTCAACGCACTCTTCAGATTAGCTGAGAGCCTCTCTGTGCTTCATAAGCCAGATGCATAGATTTGCCTGCCTTGCTTCTTTAATAAAGGTGCATGCTTTAATAAATTGGCTTTATCACAATGCAACCACCTGGAGTTTTCTCATTTAAATTCATTTGTAAGAGATGACAAGAATGGAGTTTGGGGACAGCCCTCTCCCTCTGACTCAGGGCCCTTTGGTGTCTGTGAGAGGTATCTGTCATGACTCTTTTTAATTTTTTGATGAGCTATCATGCAGTTTTCCATAGCAGCTGCACCATTTTTCATTCCTACTTACATTTCACAACAGTTCTAATTACTCCATGTCCTTACCAATATTTGTTGTTTTATTACTTTTTGGATAGTGGCCATCCTAATAGGTGTGAGGTGATATTTATTTGCATTTCTGTAATAATTAATGATATCAAGCATTTTTTCATATGTATATTCCCATTGGAGAAATACATGTTCAACTCCTTTGACTATTTTTAAGCTGGGTTATTTTGAATTTTAGGAGTTCATCCTTAGAAACCAGAATGGATAGATTCCTACACGAGTGACCATAAAAACAGCACTGAAGATCACAAAAAGGGTGTCACAGAGACGCTGATACTTGGCATAATTGGCCAGCTTGGCTGCCTCCAGTAAGAAGTCTGAGGCATCATGTAGACACATGACCAGAGTTCCTACCCGAACCATGTTGTTGATATATGAGAAGGTGATGAGCCCAATGGTGGCCAAGTGATGCACAAACATGATCAGGAAGTCCTAGGAAGGAATGGAAATAGAAGAAGCAGGTATAGGCAAGGCCATAGAGATGCTAGCCAACTCAATGCCCTGCATTGTTCTCTGAAGATCTTATCCCAGCCTTAGAAGTTCCATTTTGTTTAAACTCTCCATTAAAAAGTTGTATCTTTATTGTTGATAGTATTACAGCTATCATCCTTTTTTCCCATTGACCCCCCCATACCCACCTGCCCCCCACAGTTGACATTTTTAGTGTTCAGGGAAACTTAACAAATACTAGGCACATGCTTTTGTCAGAGATAACGCTAAAAATAAGGGTCTTGAATCTTCTCTACAATGAGTAGAAGAAACATCATAAAAACAACAAGGGAGTTGGAATCTAAGGAAATTCATACATCATGATCGACCCCATAATCTCTTGGTCTTAGAATGTTTTTCAGCATAGAAGATCATTTGCGTGTTTAGTTATATTTCTACCTAAGTATTCCATATTTTAAAAACAGCTATTGTAAGTGGTATTGTTTTTTAATTTTTGGTTTCCAATAGTCCATTGTTTTTATATAAAAATAAAGTTGAAAGTGGATTTTTGTGTATTGATCTTGAATCTTACAACCTTTTTAAACTTACAAAGTTGTCCCAAGAGTCATTGTTGTTGATGTTTTTTGCTTTTGTTGCAGATTCCCTGGGATTTTTCTATGTGGATAATCAAAGTGTGTAAGAATAAAGGCAGTTTTATTTTATTCTTTCTGATTTCTTTCTTTCTTTCTTTCTTTCTTCCTTCCTTCCTTCCTTCCTTCCTTCCTTCCTTCCTTCCTTCCCTCCTTCCTTCCTTTTTGCCATATTGTAGGAAGCCTTTCATTATACTGTTTAACAGGAGTGGGGAGACTGCACATCCTTGCTTTATTCCTGTGTTAGGGGCAAAGCTTTCTGTTTTTCATCATTAAGTACGTTAGGTGAAGGGTTTTTTGTAGATTTCTTTTATCAGCTTAAAGAAGCTCACTTTTTCTCAAGTTGTGACATTTTTCCAGATTCTAAAACTGTTTTAGTTATGCCTTGGGTAGAGTGACCAGGGAAGCTCTTTGCCTAAGGTCTTTAGATTAAGATACAACTGTTCCTTCTTTCCATTTTATACTTGAGATCCTTTATTTCTCTCTGAAGTTGTCTGCTCTCATCTTGGAATCCTTCCTTTAGTAACATGGTCTGTTCCTAAAAAGGGACAAATAAAGAGTAAATAAAGTACAGCAGTAAGCAAATCTCAACTTCTAGCTAGTATCCACATTCTTAGTATTTAATTTCTTCTTGAAATTTTCTCCACCATAAATATTCATTATACTTTCTCTTGGACAACCTAGCTTCATGATTGCTTTTCTTGAGTTTCCTTTAGCTAAGAGAGATTTTGGCTTATACCTTCTAATATAGTAAAAAAATTAAATTATAAGTCCCATTAATTCTATACAACATATGTGGGCAATCTTAATCATATGTTTCTTTTCAAATTTTATAGACTCTTTTACACACACACACACACACACACACACACACACACACTCAGACTTTTATATACATACACATGACAGAAATAAAACATTCTCAAAATCAAAGGAAGTGTCCATATCTTAGATTAGGGAATTTGATTTAAGTCTCCACAGCTTGGTGGCAAGAGTAGCAGGATATAAGTAAGGACATCAAGGCCCCTAACTGTCCTTAAAGGATTTCTGCACATAACTCACTACACAAACTAGGCGTAGGGCATAGCAGTCAGGAGTGGCAGACACAGGTGTGAGAGGCAAGGAGTCTTTTTGCTCATAAAGGTTCTCTTAGAACCAAAGTCATACCCGGTGTGACAGAAAAACAGTGATTGTAGATTCCTAAGTGGTGAAGGTGGTTCAGTTATCTTACCAATCTGTGTGACCCTATAAAAGCTCATCTTCTCTGAACCTCTGTTTCTTCTCCTAAGGTATGTACACAGCAATTCTTGCTTCATATAATATTAAGCAAGAGATACAGATAAGACATATTTACAATGCCTGGAAAATAATACCTACCATTGAATGATGAATGTACTAATGAAGGACTGGATGTGAGATAAAGGAAAATAATTTTTTTTAATAACCAGACATAGGCATGTTCCAAGTCAGTCAGATAGACAGGGATTGAAAGGTATAAGTGGGCAAGCAATGTCCTTCCAGGTTTCATGTTCTAATAGCCACACAAACAGGTGGGGAGAGTGAACAAAAAACAGAAAAAGAGAAACCTCAAGGTGATGCCATTACATACCTGAAGTAAAAGAGACAGAACCCTCCCATACTCTGCCATTAATTGGGCTCTCTCCTGCTCCATCTTCTCAGTCAATTGTTTCACATGTTCCTGGTAACTCTTTTCTTTCTCCTCCATCATCTGCTGATACTTCTTTTGCATTTCCAGCATTTTTGAGCCTCTGCAGATTCAGCTTTCACACGTTGCACTGCCAGGAGGAAAGGAAGAATACAAATTCATGTGGGTGACCACCTTGCTTTTTCTTCTTTGTGAACTTATCTGTCATTGTTGCTGCTGACTGCATATGCCCCACTGAGACTGATTTTGGCTAGTCATTGGCATGTTTGCTCATATGGCTCTTATTTAAGGACCCCAGGTTCTCCAAGAAAAATTATTTAAACTTTTAAAAGCTGTTGAGGCTATCTAGTCTCTTGACTTGCTCCTCACCTTCGATCTCCTTTTCCTTTTCTGTGAGATTCTGGTCTGTCTGCAGAATTTCATTCATCACAGAATCCCTGTGCCTCAGGTATATCTGAAGAATTTCTTCTCTCTAGGACCCAGAGAAAATGGCATTAGTGATAGGAAATCGCTGGAAGTGCTTATTCCTATTTTCCCACCATCTTTTCCTTTAGGAAATGCTTGCTTAGCCCTGGTCCCTGTGCTGGTCAACATGCCCCTGTCACAGGGTGGGCACATATTCCAGGTTGGCCAAGCCTGGCATCCGATGAAGCAGAATCCTTTGTAAGAAATTGATATAAATATAGATTGAGAGTCTCTGTTCTCTGACTGAGGGCTCTACTTTTGGGGCTGTAGGTGCTGTGGTCCCATATGGGGTGAGGAATGAAGCCATCATGGAGAGAGCAGATCCAAGGAAAGGAGGTGGAAGGAGACCAGGAGGAAGGGAAGTGTGGGTTTGAGAGGAACAACAGAGGGACAGATAAACGCTGATTACCGGTATATCCTCGTAGGGTCCAGGAAGATGTTCTGTCAACTTGACTATAGCCTCAAATAAGAGTTTATAGTCTCCTGGTTTAGAATAAGCCACCTTATTTTTATCTTCTTTTATAATATGGTTGATATATGATTTGTAATCCAATAGTTTTTTCTGATTCTCTTGAATAATGTTATCTTGCCTTTCTTCTATCTGGGCCTTTAATGTGAAAATAGGAAGTAGAAAGAGTACAGAGAAAATATTAGCTTGACCTCAGCATTTTTGGAAAGGTTTCTCAAAAACCACTCTGTGACCTCTATAAAAACTAACAGGCACCTCAGCAGGACCACATCCTTCCTCCTGATCCTGTCTTTCTATTGAAGACCCTTTCTCCTTGGAGGTGAAGTTCATGGCAGAGATTGCTAGCTTTATGTTAGCATTTATGCTACCCATCTGCCAGTCACAGTGGGCCATGGCCTTTTGCACTGCAGCTGAGTTCTCTATCTGGGCCGAGGCCAGGGTTGTGTTCTCCATGCAGGGCAGGTCCCCACTACTTATGGCATTGACATAGGTCAGGACTAGGTTCTCTAGTCCTACAAATACACCTTTAGAAAGAAACTTCTGCTTTTCAAATTGGACTAGTGATTGCACATGGAAGAAATGTCGCTCAATGTAAGCTTGCTCAAGATAACTAAGACTACATTTTTCTTTTCTTTTGTCTATAATATTAAATTGTCTGATAACAGCGAGCATGTAACTTGATGAAAACTCTGATGATTACTGGCATGCATTTAACTAAATTATGAGAAAGAGTATTAGTTTATGCATGAATGAAAAAAAATGTTCAAACTTTAAGTCAATCAAAATAAAATTGGTTCTTCTTACTATAATAATAACAAATAGTGGTTTTTGTCATTTCGGAGTCTAGTAAGAATTTTTTCTCTTGTGATAAATACCCATTTTATTTTCTAGCAGTACTTTGCTTTCTGAGACCCTAATCCATATACACATAAGAGAAAAATTACCTGTAATTTCCTTTGAAATAAATGGTCTACATCATTGAAGGAATTCTTGATGAACACTTCAATGGCCTCTTTCCTACTGGCCATGAACAGCTCCTGCTGCTCTTGGAAGTCTTCAGGCAGTTGAACCTTCTCACCTATCAGCTGCTCATAGTGGGTCATGGCCTTTTCCACTGCAGCTGAATTCTCTATCTGGGCCAAGGCCAGGACAGCGTTCTCCATGCAGGAAAAGTCTTCTTTATTGATGGCATTGACGTAGGTCAGCACCATAGTCTCCAGCCCTACAAATAGAGAGCAAAAGATAATGTTTGTTGTAGGTGGGGTGAGGAAACAGTCCATCCTCTATAAATCTGATGGTATCTCTCAACACTCATTTGGCTCACAGCAACTAGAAGTTTGCTAGAAATGCACACTCTCAGCCTCTGCTCCAGATCAACTGAATTAAATCCTCCTCTGGTGAGATCTTGGGTGATGTGGACACATGTCAAAGTGTGAGAGCCTCTGTTCTAGACACCATAGACCTATGTTTATTGAGTATATGTGCTTTATCCCTAAGCACTATTAGGATAGAAAATGTACCTCTCATTCATGTCTCTATCATAAGTTCTGGTCGTGGTAAGCATTTATAAAATCAATATTTGTGAAACAATTAAAGAAGTCGTCTGCCCTGGCCAGGTGGCTCAGTTGGTTGGAGCATAGTCCCATGCACCAAAAAGTTGCGGGTTTGATTCCTGGTCAGGGCACACACCTAGGTTGTGGGTTCAATCCCCATTTGGGGCACATGAGGGAGGCAACTGATTAATGTTTCTCTCTCACATCAATATTTCTCTCTCTCTCTAAAATCAATGGAAAAATATATCATTAGGTGAGGATTAAAAACTCAAATTTAAAGAAGGAGTCCTTGATTTTATTTATTCTAGCAGGACACTGTCCAAGAGATCTTTCTGTCATGATAGTCATCTGCCATATATGCTATCCAATATTGCAGCCACTATCCATGTAATCAGAATTTTTTAATTTATTTAATTTAAATTAATCTACATTTAATTTTAGATTAATTTAACTACTACACTTTTCTTGTAGCTATTATATGGCATAGTATAGGTCCAGTTTAATAGGTCAATTTTAAGCAATAGAGCTTTTTAATTTGTCCTTTTCTACCCACGAATTATGACTAATAAAATATATTAGAAATGTTGTGTCCCCTGGAATGTACCAGAGTAATCTACACTAATAAAAGAGAAACATGGTAATTAGCGTACGACCGCTACCCTTCCCATTGGCTAATCAGCATATCCTTATGCAAATTAACTGTCAGCCAAGATGGCGGCCGGCAGCCAGGCAGCTGGAAGCGAACATGAGGCTTGCCTGCTCCAGTGACTGCAGACTCCAACGTTCCCCGCCTGACTTGCCGGCCTCTGAGTTGCAACTCTAAGCAACTATGTACTATGTTGCAAATAAGAAGCTAAACAAAACCCCAGAAACCAGCTTTCAGCCTGC